>NC_086371.1:26079819-26136785 GCF_036324505.1 Eleginops maclovinus
TTCCAAGTGGACCCAGATATATAACAGGATTACTCAACACTCGTCATATTGTAGATGTACATCCTCTTCAGGGAACTGCTGCTTTGAGAAATAGAGGGAAACTCCATGCAAATGTATACACTTAAGTGATGGTCATGTGAGTCTAAATGCTAGAATTTCAAACGTCTTTATTGAGTAGACTATACAATGTATGGCTATATCTGAGGGATCCAGACAAAACATTTGGTCGCAGCCATGACTGAAGCTCACTGGTGCACAAAAGTGGTGTTGGCACACTTTTCACCCCCATTGTGCCGTAGTGAGCCGTCTGAAATAGGAGTGTGACCACGTGATTACACAATGCTTTTCCAGCAGCACACAAACAGGAACATCCATTTAACTGCACGGGTGTAACAGCACACAGCACAATCTAGAAATGGAGCATGTACAAAAAATTAGAACAATAAATGAGAAAGAGAATCAGCAACAGCAGACATGGAACAAAAAAAAAAGAGAGAAACTGCAACAGCAGTCATAGAGCAAGAAAGAAAGCATTTGCAACAGCAACAAGAAACAAAATACTGAACACGCACCTGAACCTGTGCAGGTCTGAAACCATGCTCTACACTACACTCTACACGTTTGAGGTATTGTCTGGGTCCTAAATGTAAATCCGATGTGTAAATCCAAAAGTGACCAGAGAGATTGATGTATACCTGATACACACCTATTGATACACAAAAGACTACGGAAAGCCAGTTAAGCATGTTGATGTGTAGAGGCTACAGCATGATTTCGGACTCATTCTTAACATTGTAACCTGCAGGGTGTGAGGCTCTTCATTTTCTCGCATAGAACAGTGGCAGCTTGCCTGCACTCTCACTTCCTCACTCACTAAATCTGACACTGCAGTAAGAGGGGTAAAGATTATCACATCATACAGCAAAATGTCTGACCAAAGACTTTTTGATTTGACCACATATAACTTAACCTTAGCCTGTGGTTCTTGAACTGCCGCAACGGTATTTCAGAACACTAGCTAGTTAGTAAGGTTGCTTTCAGAAACGTAGGCGGGACGTGTAGCTATGTTGACATCCGTAGCTCTTGGGTCTCGTCAGGTAAAGGTTTATGAACCACTTATACACCATATTGAAAACTAAATTGAATTCCTAGCCTTAACAGCCAGTCATGTTTTTTGAATAATTCAAACAGGATACCGTTCTCTGTGTATAGTTGAACTTATCCGACACACTGGTTATTTTCAGTAAACGTTAACGTTACAAGCTAGCAAGCTAGCGGTGACTCGTCAACAGAATTTAAGCACTTACCTCTATAATTGAAGAAGAACTTCTCGTAAAAGAACATGTATCCTTTTTCCAGTTTAGACTTCTTCACTATAGAGTGTTCACTCACTAGTTGAACCACATTGTCTTGACCGATTTTCAAGATTATGCAGCGATGTTGTCCAACGATAACTGTCAGCCATGTTGAATGCATTAACCGGAAGTTAGGAGACGCTGCTTCAGTGATTTTTGACAGGTACTTCCTGCTTTCGACTGTGATGTGACATAGGCCTGTTGGCTGTCTTTTAATAAAGCAGTTATCAATGAAAAAATAAAAAAAATAAAAAATGAAATACCTTACGGACTGTTTAAGTTCCTGTTTTTCTATCTGTTTCTGTTGCATACAACTTGGTTTTTGTTTTTCATGTTTTTGTTTTTCAGAAAAGAATCCTTGTGCTTTGTTTGGTATCACTTGCTGTCTTTGTGTTTTCCTGCCTTTGGTGATTGTCTGCCCCGCCCTGATTCTATCCACCTGTGTTTTATCCCCCTGGTGCCCTCGTGTTTTTGCCTGCCCTCTCCAGCATCTTGTTTTGATGTTATTGGTCAAATGTGTACATAATGTATCTGTTTTTCAGTATTTTCTGTTAGTTCTTCTTCAATGTTCTTGTCTATGTTCCCTGCTTTGGTTCTATTGTGTTTCCTGTCTGTGTTTGTTTCCTGGAAATTTCTTTGTGTTCCAGAGTGGATGTTCTTTCTGAGTTCCCCGTGCCGTCCAAGTTTGTTTTTCAGTTTTGTGTTTGCTGCTTTATTACCTTAGCCTGCTCCCTTAATTTGGTGTTTTTCCAATTTTTACCAGCTTTATTTTGAATAAAGCCACCTTTAAATCATATATTCCTGTCTTCCTTGCGTCTCTGCGTTTGGGTCCTCCTGCCTTCCCTACCTGTGACAGTGAGGTTCAATGTTAACACAAACTGGACCAAAACAAAAATTCAAAAATATCTCTTTTTCCCTTTGTCCGGACCAAATCAACCAAACAAAAAAAATCATTGAGTGATGGAATAAGGAGTTGAAATGCTTCAACTTAGATCTGTACAGTCGGTATACTGGTTGTATTTAAAACACAGATGCCTTTAATGGTTCTCAAAAGCTTTCTTTCAGCTCTCACAAATGATTTACACTGGCAACAACAACACAAAGCATATTGTTGCGCCTCAAGTTTATTTTGTTTGGATATATGCGTACCTTCAAATATTTTGTCAGACAGAAGATGTGTGATATGCTGCTTTCACTACATGACCAGTATAGACAAAGTGCTGCATGCTTGGAAACACAAAGAACAAAGTTCTTTCCAAACTGGCAAAGAACTAAAACTTGTACTGCAGGCTTGTCATTAAAGAACCTCACACGTAGGAATGCTGCACTTGGAGAAAAAAGGGAAAAACTCGACTACGGACCCTAGAAAACATTTGCAAGATAATGTGAGTGTGATTGTAATTTGCAAAGAAACTCATAATCATGATTTGCATATTTATCATGCACCGCAGAGTTTTATCCTTTCAGTTTAATTAATTGGAAACAAGAAAAAATGAGATCCAATCAGAGAGGAAAGAAAAGACAAAACATCCCTACTTGTTGCTTTCTCATCTGCTGCTTCTTGTACTCATCCCCTTCCTCCCACAGTGTGCCTGTGACAAAGCAAAGAGATTCTATTATTACAACTCATTACAAGAAGATATTTGCACTGCAGCTTGTTGTAAGTCCCCTCATGGAGTTGTGAGCTTTGGAGAGGTAGTGAGTTAGAGAAAGGTAACGACGTGTGGATCTAACCGTCGCATTAAGACGACTGTTCAAATGCAACCTTGTTGCTCAGCAGCCAGGCCTCGCTGCACTGGAAGCTCCTGGAGGGAAAGAAATCATTTGAAATTCAAGTTCTAATCACTCCAACAATCTGTGGCTCTTTAAGGTCCTTCAACTGCAGTAGCCAGGGAATTACTTATTTGGAAATACATTCGGTACCAAGCGTTTGTTTGTGCAGGACATGTTACTGCCATTATTAGATGTAGTTTAGATTGAAATATAATGTACATCGAACCGTTAGAAATAAATATTTCCTTTTTTTAAAAACATTTATTAGAGCAAGTACCTTGACAGTGAGTCTTACGCAACATGATACAGATACAATGTAATTCAGTTATACACATATTTACATGATATAATCAGAAAGTACAACATACAATAGCAGTTGTCAATAAAGTAAATGTCAGTATCTCAGTTCTGTATTTATAGTTTACGGTTTTATTTTGAAATGTTTCTTGTTTTGTCTCTTCCTGTCTTGGCTTGTTCACTTCCTGTCTTGTCTAGTTTACTTCCTGTCTTTAGTTTCCCTCCTGTCTGATTGTCTGATCGTGCTCACCTGTTGCCCCTGTGTGTCTCCTCCCCCTTCCCAGCTGTTTCTTGTCTTGTGATTACCCTCCTCTGTATTTACTCTGTGCTTTCCTTTATGTTCTTTGTCGTCTTTGTTTGTCGTTTGCCTGTTCCCTGAACCCTTTTGGATATCCCTTTTTGAGCCTCCCTCTTCCACTGGTTTGTCTGAGTTTTAATTTGATATTTTTCCTTCGTTTTACCCTTTTTGTCTGCATTTTTGGAAACAGCTTTTTATAAATAAAAGCTCGCCCTTGGTTATACATTTGAACCCCTGCCTCCTCTATTGCTTCTGCACCTGGGTCCTTCCCCCAATCCTGACAGTAAAAGAAAAATATAGTCTGTAAGAATAATCAATATATTGAAACGGAAAACACAAAAGTGAGTACACCCCTCACATTCCTGTAAATATTTCATGATATCTTTTAATGGGACAGCACTGAAGATATGACACTTTGATTCAAAGTAAAGTAGTCAGTGTACATTTGCTGTGCCCTCAAAATAACTCAACACACAGGCATTAATGTCTAAACCGCTGGCAACAAAAGTGAGTACACCTCTAAGTGAAAATGGCCAAAATGTGCCCAATTAGTCACTTTCCCTCCCCGGTTTCATGTGACTCGTTAGTGTTACAAGGTCTCAGGTGTGAATGGGGAGCAGCTGTGTTAAATTTGGTGTTATCGCTCTCACACTCTCTCATACTGGTCACTGGAAGTTCAACATGGCACCTCATGGCAAAGAACTGTCTGAGGATCTGAAAAAAAGAACTGTTGCTCTACATAAAGACGGCCTAGGCTATAAGAAGATTGCCAACACCTGAAACTGAGCTGCAGTACGGTGGCCAAGACCATACAGCAGTTTAACAGGACAGGTTCAGAACAGGCTGCGCCATGGTCGACCAAAGAAGTTGAGTGCACGTGCTCAGCGTCATGTCCAGGGCAGTATTCCAACATGAAAACGACCCCAAACACACCTCCAAGATGACCACTGCCTTACTAAAGAAACTGAGGGTAAAGGTGATGGACTGGCCAAGCATGTCTCCAGACTGAAACCCTATTGAGCATCTGTGGGAAATCCTCAACTCGAAGGTGGAGGAGCGCAAGGTCTCTAACATCCACCAGCTCCGTGATGTTATCATGGAGGAGTGGAAGAGGATTCCAGTGGCAACCTGTGAAGCTCTAATGAACTCTATGCCCAAGAGAGTTAAGGCAGTTCTGGAAAATAATGGTGGCTACACAAAATGTTGACACTTTGGGCACAATTTGGCCATTTTCACGGGTGTACTCACTTTTGTTGCCAGCGGTTTAGACATTAATGGCTGTGTGTTGAGTACAGCAAATTCACACTGTTATACAAGCTGTACACTGACTACTTTACATTGTATCAAAGTGTCATATCTTCAGTGTTGTCCCATGAAAAGATATAATAAAATATTTACAAAAATGTGAGGGGTGTACTCACTTTTGTGAGATACTGTAATTCACTGTTTCCGGACGGACCGGACTTTGTACTTCCGGTCGTACTGATGTTATTGTTTTTAACATCAGTTAGCATGTAGCTAATAGTATATCATATATACTGTATGACTAGCGGGAGAATTACGCGTGGATTTACATACTAAACACACCGTCTTTAACTCTCACTCATTGACGCTGCAATAATACTATTACGTGTTTAATAACCAATAAACCACCGAAGAATTGCATCATAGAATATCATAAGGGGAAGCGTCATGACTACGTCATCAGATGGTGACGGTGACTTCATAAGAGGGCAAAGCAGAATGCGCCCTGGACCCGCCTCCGTCGACGTCAGCCAATGGAAGAAGACTAAAGAAGAGACAGGAATATGCCCATGTGCCGACAAGTGGCCAATAGGATCCGGCCCTCGCCACCAACCAATGAGAGAAGACGAGACCGGAAGGACCAGAGAGTAGAAATGCGTGATGTAAACAGAACTTCGAGGCCTTTCCTCCACGCTGCTGGTAGACAGCTAACTGCTTCAACGTGGTCTGTGGATCAGTTTGTATGGGAGAGGACCGCAGCTCTGTTTCCCTTGTGGATTTACTGTGCCGTTATGTTAATAAATATTGTAATACTTTACAGAGAAGCTTCTTGGCCTATTTAAGACCAACTCTTGGTCCTCAAACAAAGAATATTCTTAACAAGTCCAATTAGAGGTTTACAATATGTTCACTTTGCTAAATACCTTATAACAGGTGACCATTTGTCTAGATACACTTCAATCTTGAGTTTGAGTTTTGCTGTCATATTTTCCATACAGTTTACAACCTTAAGTCTTTGTGTCCATTGGTCCAAGGTAGGGGGGTGAGGTTTAAGCCAGTTTATACTAATCAATGTATAATACCAGAAATCTAAGCATATACATATTGTCTTTTGCCGTCCCCAGAAAAAAAACATTTCTATTGAAACTATTAGCTTATATAAATTAATTACAACGCTGTACTATGGTTTTATTGTTTTTTGTTTTTTTTCAACCAACCAATGTCAGTTCACATTTTTAGATGTTTTGGCGATCTCTGAGTCTGGAGCTAGCTTACTGCCACAAACTGCTGACCTGTAAGACTGAGAGCTGCACAGTGAGGCTAATAAAGATCTTTATTCAAGCCGCTGTTACCTTGTCTGTTTGGTAACCCTTTTTTGGTTTCACAAGGAATGTATCCATCGATCAATATTTTCTGTATGTGCCAGGTAGTTCTTGTCTTTCTTTGCATGTTGCTCATATAGTACTCACTTCACCACTCTGGCAAAAGGGGTAGATCCCTTATGTAACAGATGGAAGTCAGTAACAGGGTCGCTCGTTCATACTTTCTGGACATCTCCAAATCTTCATAATTATTGGACTTCTATATTTGATACATTTTCGAAGATCTAAAGAGTAAAATCTTCCCCTCTTACTGCAATTTTTGAAGTCGTCCCGGACGACATTGTCCTTTCCAGACATTATTCTAAACGCTTTTGCTTTTGCTTCACTAATTTCGAAGTGACTTATGAGGTGGAAGCAGGGGGCGTCTCCCACTCATGTTCGGTGGGTGACAGAACTTATGAAGTTTCTACACAGAGAGAAAGTAAAGTGTACTTTGGGTCGCCACTTGTACATTTTATAGGACTTGGCAAACACTTTTAACGTACATGAAAAGTTTGAAACTGTGTACTCGTCCCGAACTTATTCATCATTTTTTTTTTTTTTTTGCTGAATTAGAATACAGTTTTACGATAGTTAACCACAACTAACATTTATATCCATCTTTTTATGTGTTTTTTGTTTTGTTTTAGTTTTTTGTGCTGTGATTTCCACCATTTCTTTGTCTATCAGTTAAAATGTTTTCGTACTATTAATGTTGTCTTATTCTGTGGGGGGGGGGGGGGAATGGCCAACCTGCACAGCTTTTGTCTTTGACATTGTATGTGTTTAAAAAAAAGGAAAATAAAGTTTAATACAAACATTTTTAAATCTCTTGCAAATTTGACAAAAACTCTAGTTGGTTGATCTTCTGACACAGCTAGGGTAGCCCTCTCTTTCCTCTGGCGAATGTCAGTCAATGTGGGAGATTGGCTATTTGTGGGACAAAATGAAAATGCTGTGAAGTCACAAGACACCTGGTCACCCTAATGATTCCTCCAGGGTTTTTTGTTGGTTTGCATATTTCTTGGATTGTAATTCTTTCACCTTAAAAAATATAGTATACTCAAAGGTATTGAGGTTCAAGGTTTAAGGGTTTTATTGTCATATGCACAGCAGCTACAGTGTAGTTATGGCAATGAAAATCTTAGGTCCTGAACTCCTCCAACAATGCAACATATTATATATAGGATAAGGCAAAAATAATAAAACTAAAATAAACAAATAGTGCAAGAGTAGTTTAAATTAGAGTAAAATAGAGTTAGGGTATGTTGCTAGACCAGTCTAGAAGTAGTGCAGATGAAGTATATACATGTAAGAAAAATAAGTAAACACAATAAGCTAAATATGCAGGGAATGTTGAAAGTGACCAAGAATATGCAGGATTCTATGTACATGTAAACATAATTACATAAACAATAACATGTAAGATTAAAGATTAAATACTGTACAGTGAAGTACAATTAAATATGGTTTGATCTACTAATAACTATTAAGATAAAAAATGAATAAATAGTAAGATGCAACCAGATAAATGTTTTGGGTTATGGAGGCACTTAACAGAGCTGAGGCGTTCAGCAGTCTTATTTTACTAGGGTGGGAACTATGATGCTTATCGGATGTACAATGGTAGCAGTGATAGTGTAATTATAGTGTTATTAGCATCTGAGTGTTTTTTAATGATAGAAAGATTAATTGATGTATTCTGTCTCTGTATCTGGATAATGGCCCCTGGCTCATGTCTTTGCCATACACCTGATATCAATCATTCTTGTGTCTTGATTCTCAATGCATTGTGACTTGATCTAGTTATGCAGATGAGGTAGGTGGAGCTGGTACACAACAAACATAGTGCCTCCCAGGTGTCATGAGATTTTAAATACTGGTCCAATGTATACTGGAGCACACAGATTAAAGGCAAAGAACCTGATTAGAAGATGAAAGGCCCTGAAACACCGAACAGATATCAAATAAGTTGTTGTTGCATCACTCCACCTTGGTCAAAAACTTGGATTTGAACACATGGCAAAGACTAAAGCCAACCGGTAATAGCGGGTACGTTCTTTGCCTATGTTAGATGAAATAACCCCGAATAGTAGGCGGTATATGCTGTGTTTCACATCATACATTTTTTTTTAAATATTTTTAAATCAACTGTTTTTATTGGCGAAATCAAATGTACAAGAACAAGTAAGGAGCAAAATAGATAGCTGATAAACATCAGGGAATTGTCCTACAAAGTTTTGTGGCAAGGTACTTCAATGACTCCCAGAAAATGTGTTTTTTGAAATCAAATGAGCATATGATAAAACAAAATAGGCATATATCACTTGAAATTGCAGAATCATAGAAAGGCTATTGTGGTGTTCTGCCCTTCGAGAAATGATAAAAAGCTTCCATCCTAAATTCTTTCAAAGGTAGAATAATTACCCTTAAGCAGAAAGGTAGGTTTTTTAAGAGCAAGGGAATTCGATAGTCCACAAAACCAGACCTGCAAACTCAGTCTAGTAACTGATCTCCAGGACTTGGCTATGGTGTGTTTTGTTTGCAGTTCATATATAACTTGTTACAGTAGGATGTTAAACACGCTCAGGAATAGTGAGCCTGAATGGAAATGACGCTAAATAAAGTATCAGCCTAGATGATAAATCATTTGAAAACCAGTATAAATCTGAGGAGTGATTCCCTTGAGGTTATTCTTTTATGTGTCTTCCGTCCACTGTTAAACTGCTATGATGTTAAGAAGCATCAGATCAGTGGAGCCGATGCAGCGTCCAATCAGTGAGCGATACTAAGTAGGCCTAAGGGGGGTGGGGCGAGCAGTTGAGGATTTCCCTAAAGGATGGTCTTAGGGCTCCGCGGTTATCGCCCCTCGGTCATCGCTCCTCAGAGATCGCTAATAAGTGCCATGGGATGCTCCAAACGATGGCACACCAAAACAACCACCAGTCAAAGCAAGGATTAGGGAGCGAGGAAATAACAAATAAGAGACTTGGGATGCAGCTAGAGTCTTCAAAGTGTAACAGCCAACCACTGCACTGTTGTGGGCAGTGTAAGCACAGTTAGCACTGTTATTAGGTGCTTGCTTAGACATCGCCATGAAGAGACATCCATCAATCATAACTTTGCACCGATTCTTCGTAGAGAACAATTAATATCCAGAACATTTACCAAATAACTGCAATTAAGCACATTGTTAACAGTGAATTTAAGAGAAGAAGACCTATTCCAGATTATAAAAAGAGCACATGACCACGCAATTTGTGGAATCTAAGGCTAAATTAAGAAGATAGGGATAGTTGCCATGTGGCCAAAAAGAGAAGGTGTCTAAACAGAAGAGAAATCAGACAGAATAATCAACTTTGGGCACATTTTTATTATTTTAGCATTGGCTTAGTAATAGAATTAGGGCTGTCAGTCGTTTAAAATGTTTAATTGCATGATTGTCTATAGGTAATCCCAATTAATTGCATTTTTTATCTGTTCTAAATGTACCTCAAAAGGGATATTTTTCAAGTTGTTGTGGGTGGACAAACATGATTGGTTTATAATTAATCATCAATTATGTTTATAATAAATAAACAACGTTTATCTCCGCTGATACACTGCTCTGCTTGTGAGGGGGCGCGGGTCTCTGTGGATCAGTGCTATGCTTGGATAGCGAGTGATATTTTAAACTGGGCGTACTCTGGAGGAAACTTAATTCACTTTGCACGACGTACATATTACCTCGGTCTCGTCGAAAAAAAACACCCGGCAGGGCTTTATAGCTCAACTTTCCATTCAAAAGTGACTTTTCCTTTTCCATTTGTAGTGTGTTTCTGCTGTGATCCACAATGTTACCATGGTTTCCTGATATTTGTACCAACTACGGAGCGGGCCGAGGGTCACAGAACGCGCGCTAAAAATGTGTGCTTTAAAAGGAAGTTGCGTTAACGCGTTATTATTAACTTTGACAGCCCTAAATAAAATATATTTCTTGTGAAATCCTTAGTACCATCTGTAGGGTTCTAAATACTATAGCAGGAAAAGGCAAAAATAATCCAAGAAGCTTCTTTTCAAAATGTAACAGCATTTATTAAAACAATGAAGTCTACAAAGGACACTCGGCCAAGGTCTTCTCCTATTTCACTGGTCCACAGTTCACTTTTGAGTGGTTACCTGTCTACAGTGGCGTAGGAAGAAGGGCCATTCTCTAACTTTACATCTTGTTTTCTACTCTATTGTCCTTCAGGTCTCGTCGCCTCTCATTGGTTAGTGGCGGTGGGGCGGGTCCTTGGCGCATTCTGCTTCGTCATCTTCTTCTGTCGCCCTCTTATGAGGTAACAATATCACGTCTCATAATATCTTTGTTACAAAATTGATCTGATGTTTGTTGGGAATATTACATAATTAAACACACAATGATAGTTGATATTGTAGCGTCGATGAGTGAGAGTTGGAGGCGGTGTGTTTAATATGGAACTCCACTCGCCATTATCCATATAGACTCATAAACACAATATCTTATTAGCTACATACTACTGTGAAGCTACAAATAATAACAAATGCTATCTGGAAGATGTCACCCACCAACCGGTCCGTTGGGCAACAGTGAATTATGTCCTTTAATGTTCCTGGCAATATATTGATTTATTCTCACACTTCCTGCTTTAAAATGTCTTTCTACAGTTCTCCTAAACTAATCCTCCAAATGTATCACATCAATAAAGGTTGAAGTTATTTGCAGTAACATTTTAAAATTCCTTCAAAAGTCTACTTGTGATCAATTTTATGTCTAAAAACATGACAGTTAAGGAAAGAAAGGCAGTTCACAGACGCAATTGCATGTCTGATACTTGTACAATCTTCATTATCAGTGTTGACATTTCAAATCCTACTGGCTGCAGTCCAGACAACATTGATTGATTTCATTTTCATCACTTTAAGCACAAATATACTCCAATGAGAGCTATAAATCCTGTCTCATTCCTGATGCATATTTCACTCTGCCTCGCATATTCTCCCTGGAATTCCATTTGCATTTGCACAAGAAGGCCAACAACCATATGTGGCAATAACCTTGGATATGGCGACTTCACACACATTCTCCCTAGGGATTGGATGATTGATATGCATACGGGATCACAATACAGCACAAGCCTTCTGACTAAATCTGTTATACATTGGTTGAATGTAGTCCATCTTTTGGACAAGCTTATAGTGAAAGTAAGAGAAATAAACCCTGAAAGTGAGTTTGGAAACGTCAATATACATTACCACAATATATATTGTGTGTCGTTGAAGAAGAAAGCTAAACAGAGCTAGCTTCCACAACTAAATGGACGAGAGGACCCTTAAAATGAGTTGACGATGGTTGACCCAATGGTTATCTGTTACAGTACAGATATTCTTGTCTTAATGCAAGTAGAAAGCGGACCACCATTTCTCTTCAGCAGGGACTGGGCACTGGCTCAAAATCAAAGGGAAAATAAATGCTGCTAAGTACACCAGAATTCTTGAGGCAAACCTGCGTCCTTCTGCTAGCCCATACAGGTCATTCACATCCAACAAGACAATATTCCTAAACATACTGCCAAATGAACAATACAGTGGCAAAGTAAGGATAAGAACAACTTAAGGATAAGACTGTGAATGTCCTCGAGTGGTCAGAGCCCTGACTTTAATCGGAAAGAACATCTGTGGATGGACTCACCATGGAATTTGACTGAACTCGAACAATTTTGCAAAGGAAGAATGAGCAATCGTTCCCCAATCTGGGTGTGCAAAGCTAGTAGAGACATATTCAAATATATTGAATGCTGTATTTTGCAGCAAAAGGAGGCCATATGAAGTATTAAATCAGGGGACAGATGACTTTTCCAACTCTAGTTGTTCATTTTGTATTAATATTCAGAACTGATTTTCTATAGGCACTGTAAGTGTTTCATGTAACTCTTGAACAGTGACTTGAAAAGAAATGCCACAGCCAAACGGTTACACACATTTTTTCTCTGAACCCGGCAATTTCTCTCTGTTGTTCCCGTTACAGGGATACAGAAATAGCTAGTTGTGAATGTGTGGGGCTAGATGATTGTCAGGTCCTGGCCATGAGTTCTGAATAAACTCCCAATGATGTTCTTAGCCGAGTTTGTACATTTCATGCCATATAGAAATAAATTCTGCCTCCCTGCTGAGTCCATAGTTACCATGGCAACGACTTGCCGGTACAATTCCCGCGAGCGGAAAGCGGACGTCATTATCTCGTAGCTTTTGAGAAAAAACATTTGACAGTCAATCAAGTCATGCTCAACTTTTTTTCTCCATCTCCAGAGCTGTCGATCTTCCCCATACTTCTCGCCCTCATGCTAATAGCCACTCTGGTTAGCGGCTAATGACAAGCTTACAACGTACACACACACACACACGCACACACACACACACACACCACCACTTCCTGCTGCACTCTCCCTTGCTAGTGTGGAATCACACCGGCAATTGTGTGACAGTAGGCAAACCCTCATTAGCTTTGTATTCTCGCACTCTCTTCCCTTTCTTCTTGCTTACACACACACACACACACACACACACACACACACACACACACACACACACACACACACACACACACACACACACACACACACACACACACACACACACACACACACACACACACACACACAGTTGTTCACAGCCTGCTGCTCAGCTGGTCCTTATCACAGCGCTAGTCTGCTGTGTCAGTGACATTCTGGGTACATACAGCCTCTCATTAGCCTCCCTCCTTCCATCCTTCCTCACCCTTTTGCTGCTGCCTCTCCTTTGTAACTGTTTTCTGGAGTCTCTCTGTTGCTTGTCTCCTCATTAGACCCTCTCTTTCGGCTTCTGCAGTTATGTATCCGCCGCTTGTGTTTGTTTTTTGGGTTTGTTCTTCAAACTTAATGGCTTGTACAATGCAAAACCGGCTATATCCGGAAACGGAGAGATAAAGAGACATTTGTGTGTGTTTTGTTGTTTCGATTGGTCTATGACGATTTTAAAAAAGTGTACAAGGGTAGTAAACACATTTAAAAGGCAAAAGAACAGCCTATAACCCTATAGAAACATAGCAAAGATATACGGAATCCTCCCTTACTCTAACCTTAACCCTAACCCTTGGCTTCATCCAACCAAGGACCCAACCCTAGCCTCCAGCCCCGGCCCACCTTATCCATCTCCCCTGGCTCCCCCACCTATCACAGAGCCCAGCACCCCTACTCTCCCCACTCCAGCTTCTCTCGCATGGCCCATTCCCTCTTCCCCGTACCTACTCCTCCTTCGCCTTCCCTTGCCCCTTCCTATAGCACATCGCACTTCCTTCTCCCCCGAGAAACCTCCCAACAGCACTTCCACTCTTCACTTACATAAAACAATTAAACACAAACCAGTGTTGCCAACTTGGCGACTTTCCCACAAAATCTGGCGACTTCCCAAACCCTCTCTGCAACTTTATTTGTCCAACTGACTTCTTCTGATGTGGAGAATAACTCAGGACAACAGATGATTGTTTGTATTGCCTTAAGACTATCATAGGTAACGTTAGCTACTCACATTTCATTTCATTTGGTTTTAATGTTAAACAAATACAACTTTAAAATAACTTAAACTTACTCACACTCAGATTTTCATCCATCTTCATGTCTAGGGTCCTAGGAATGCGGTCCCATGACTGCGGTCCTGAAACTGCAGCCTCTGGTATTGCAGGAACATGCTACTCGAAAAAGCCTCAGCACAACCACGGCAGAATATTCCTTTCTCACTTCTCTCTCCCAACACGTTATTCCTCTGTCCTATGGCGTCCATTACAATAATTATGAAAGACAGCCAATAGCTACTTTCCTTACTATTGAGTTAACAACACTGAGAACATCCATCCAAGGACTGGAGTCGTTCTGGTAATAAAACATGTTTAATCATTGGTGATGACAATATCCATACAAACCTGGTCACTTTTCAACTCCCATCCTTCAACTGGATGGCTATTTAGGGGCCAAGATCAGACAGGAAGTGCTGAAAGTCTGCATGTAGACTTTCAGCACTTACATTTCTTTCTATTCCCCATGTAGAATGGCAAACTTTGAAACTGCTGGCAGAGGCATGTTTCTAACTAGCAAGCGAAGTCCAACATTTTTTTTTTAATGACATATGGATAGGCTGTGGATAGCAACTTTAGTAACTGGACCTCTTTATTTTTTAATTGCAAAGCCCTGTCCCAAACTTTTCCAGGTCATATGTTTTGGTTATAATTACCTTTCATTTTAGCCAGTAAAGATGAGATAGGACCTTTTTATAAAATCGACGCTTTTTAAGTCTCATCGTGGAAAAAGGGAAAGAAAGAGAATGACGGATCAAAGTGTTTAGGAAAAAGCAAACGGACTGATCCTGAATTTAAAAGGCAGACAGGATGCTGTCAAAATTAAGGGTGTATGAAAGGAGTAAAAAAGAACCCTGCTGCTGCTAATTATTGGTTACACGAAGAAGTAAAAAATGTGTAGATACGATTTAGAAATAGGGAACAAGTCAGGACAATATGTGATTCAACTACTGCAGAAGAGTGACTACCTTTCATCTGATTTGCTTCTTTTTTTCCAATTCATTTCCCCCTCTGACGCTAATACAAAGTATGTAGCATTTTCTGGCTCCTATACCTAGCAGCTGGCCTCGGAAAGAAGCTTCCGCAGAAGCCAAGACCTCCTGACCTGACCTTGACCTTTTGCCTTCCTCTTCCTTTTTCCTCTCATTAACAATTTGCACACGGCACACTAAATTGTGGCAGAAAATTGATGATGCTACAAAAACTAGAAACAAGCAAAGAGAGCGTTCCGGCATGTTGATTAGAACGGCGCTTTTTTTCTGCCTGCCATGTACAGTGGGGCAAAAAAGTATTTAGTCAGCCACCAATTGTGCAAGTTCTCCCATTTAAAAAGATGAGAGAGGCCTGTCATTTTTATCATAGGTATACCTCAACTATGAGAGACAAAATGAGAAAACAAAATCCAGGAAATCACATTGTAGGATTTTTAATGAATTCATTGGTAAATTCCTCTGTAAAATAAGTATTTGGTCATCTACAAACAAGCAAGATTTCTGGCTCTCACAGACCTGTAACTTCTTCTTTAAGAGGCTCCTCTGTCCTCCACTCGTTACCTGTATTAATGGCACCTTTTTGAACTCGTTATCAGTATAAAACACACCTGTCCACAACCTCAAACAGTCATACTCCAAACTCCACTATGGCCAAGACCAAACAGCTGTCAAAGGAGACCAGAGACACAATTGTAGACCTGCACCAGGCTGGGAAAACTGAATCTGCAATAGGTAAGCAGCTTGGTGTGAAGAAATCAACTGTGGGAGCAATTATTAGAAAATGGAAGACATACAAGACCACTGCTAATCTCACTCGATCTGGGGCTCCACGCAAGATCTCACCCCGTGGGGTCAAAATGATCACAAGAACGGTGAGCAAAAGTCCCAGAACCACACGGGGGGACCTAGTGAATGACCTGCAGAGAGCTGGGACCAAAGTAACAGAGGCTACCATCAGTAACACACTACGCCGCCAGGGACTGAAATCCTGCAGTTCCAGACGTGTCCCCCTGCTTAAGCCAGTACATGTCCAGGCCCGTCTGAAGTTTGCTAGAGGGCATTTGGATGATCCAGAAGAGGATTGGGAGAATGTCATATGGTCAGATGAAACCAAAATAGAACTTTTTGGTAAAATCTCAATCTCAACTCGTCGTGTTTGGAGGAGAAAGAATGCAGAGTTGCCTCCAAAGAACACCATACCTACTGTGAAGCATGGGGGTGGAAACATCATGCTTTGGGGCTGTTTTTCTGCAAAGGGACCAGGACGACTGATCCGTGTAAAGGAAAGAATGAATGGGGCCATGTATCGTGAGAATTTGAGTGAAAACCTCCTTCCATCAGCAAGGGCACTGAAGATGAAGCGTGGCTGGGTCTTTCAGCATGACAATGATCCCAAACACACTGCCAGGGCAACGAAGGAGTGGCTTCGTAAGAAGCATTTCAAGGTCCTGGAGTGGCCTAGCCAGTCTTCAGATCTCAACCCCATAGAAAATCTTTGGAGGGAGTTGAAAGTCTGTGTTGCCCAGCGACAGCCCCAAAACATCAGTGCTTTAGAGGAGATCTGCATGGAGGAATGGGCCAAAATACCAGCAACAGTGTGTGAAAACCTTGTGAAGACTTACAGAAAACGTTTGACCTCTGTCATTGCCAACAAAGGGTATATAACAAAGTATTGAGATGAACTTTTGTTATTGACCAAATACTTATTTTCCACAATCATTTGAAATAAATTCATTAAAAATCCTACAATGTGATTTCCTGGATTTTATTTTCTCATTTTGTCTCTCATAGTTGAGGTATACCTATGATAAAAATTACAGGCCTCTCTCATCTTTTTAAATGGGAGAACTTGCACAATTATTGGCTGACTAAATGCTTTTTTGCCCCACTGTATTTAGGTATGATAAAGGAATAGTCAATTCTCAAAGAAGCAGCATGCCAATTTGGGACAGAATAAACAACGACGGCAAAACCTTGTGAATAGAAAGAGTAAACTAGGAAGATTTTAATTTAGCTGTAACCGACTTTTTCTTCATCATAACCTCTCAAATGGAAAGATATGGCAGAGAAATAAATATATGTTGTTGGTATATAATAAATATACATTTAACATGGGACGACAACCCAATCAATTTATACGATCAGACGAGACAACACGCTGAAAGTAAAAAGAAATAAGTATATTTTGTAAGTATATTGTTTCCTTTATATTAAATAATTTTATTAAACGATTAGATTCTGATTGGTTAATTCTGAACATGTGCCATATTGTTAATCCAGTTGTACAGACTGCTGTCAAGGACTATAATGATCATTGCTAAGGAGGATCAAGAAAGGAAAAGATGTTAAAAGACGGAGTGCTGGACGTCAGATAAATCACCAGAGGAAGACAGACAGGAAGTGAACACGAACTGGAACACGGTCTGGGCTCTGCAGTGTTTAAGGACTTGTTAGTGGATCAGCAATTGTGAACACACTTGAACAGTCACAGAAAAACCTCGATCAGTGCTGCCGTAAAGTTGTCTCACTTCCAGCCGTTGGTGCGCCGTGGAACAGAGTTTGTTTTTTCTTAGCGGAAGAAATACAATAATTAAATACTCAATAAAATGATTTCAATAAATATTGGAAGTCAAGTCCTTAGTTTGTTTAGTATCTGGCTTTTAATCAGTGGGTAATGTGCACCGAGAGTCATTATGGAGAAAGAACACCCAATAGGCCGATCAGGGAGCCCAACGTGAAGCAGAGGGTTCTTGATCAGCCTGAACGGGGCTTACATAATGTCAATTACGTAGACGGTAGACATGCAGTGGCCCCGCAATGAGTGAGCGCTTCGCATAAATGTCGCAAAAACACACAAGCGGCTGTAGAAGAAGATAAGCTTTTATACATTATAAAGAGGAAGTCCAGTTGTTCACTATGTTATTATACACAGTACATGCACAGGACATACATAAACTTTGGTTCCACTAAATGTAACGCTCCAAACTCCATATGTTTTGGTCCAATCGGGACATTTTTCACATACCAACCAGGTGTTGATACTTTTCTTTGCCTTTGCTTTCTGTCACGCATAAATAAATGCCGGTAACCTAATTTGTTTACCACCTGCAGCCATGCCTCCTGCTCCAGTTCCAGCCCAAGCAGCCATGTTTTTGGGTCTAGCCTGGCCTTCACGTTTCAAGACCCAGCTTTCGTCGAGGCGGGAGACCAAGTCCGAGGAGCATACCACCACAATCTATTTGGAGGATAACCGTGACAAATGTGTAAGTACTTTAGTCAATGTTTCGACCCAGTAGCCTTGCACAGCTATTAATTGGTTAATAAACCACCTTACCTTCAGCTTCAGGGATTCTGATAAATACTAATGCTTCTACATCGGCTGCTGTCTCAGTTCCACGTGCTAGTAATATTAGTTGCTATCATTAGCCGGGGTTGTTTAGCCTAACCTTTTTCTAATATTGGGTTTTTAGCTCAACTTGTCCGTAATATTAGCTGCTATCGTTATCCATGTGTGTTTAGCTCCAAGTGCTAGCAGTACTAGCTGTTCCTTAGCCGCGTGTTTAGCTCCGCATGTCAGTAATATTAGCTGCTATCATTAGCCACAGATGTTGAGCTACACGTGTTAGCAATACTAGGTACTATCGGCAGCCACGGGTGTTTTGCAACACTTGTTAGTAATTGCCATATTGCCGTGCCAGTGCTTGCATCATCAACTGCAGAGTTTTGATGACTGCTATTGTTAATTATCTACAGGTCCTATTATGGGACATGGCTATCTTTACGTCAGAGTGTTCATAGTTGCAGGAGTTTGGTTGTATGTGTTCATAGCTGCTTGCTGTATTTGGTAAGATAATGTTTATTAAAAGGCACTAGTTTTTCCCATACGGTAACACTATACTTTGCTGGTTTGTGGGTGTTCTGTCTTATTTTCAGTAGTTTCATTAATTTGAACATTTTTGCTAAATTATTTCAGTTACACTTTAGTTGCATAGTTGTATATTAAAAAATCAGATTGAGTGTAAGAAATTCATCTTGTTTTTTTTAGCCTCAAAGTTTGACTTACCATGGTTGAGAGGTGGTAAAGTCTAATATTCTCTCTCAGTCATAGAAAAAAGTTAGGTTTACCACTACATAGTGAGCTGCACTTGACTGATGAATCAGGGACAGAGGTGGATGCAGATGTGTTGGAGGAGCTTTTACAAGCAGGGAATCTTACAGTCAAAGTGTCCACAGAACAGTCTTCAGGTAAGATTTAGACTCGCATGCAAAATTAGGGATCATACTGAGTTTTGCTGTTGGGAGAGGACCCTGTAACATCTTTTGGAGGGCTGAAAGTATGTTTTTTTTATGCAGTATGTCATTATTTTATTTATCTTGCAGTTGTGCTTCAAACTCTATCGCCCACTTCTCTGGAGTCAGAGGTTTCTTCCTTTTCCGTGATCAATGCTTCATCCTCTGCGGTGTCTGATTCATCAGATACAATAATTCTTGATAGAGAAAGTGGAGTGAAAAGACCACACAATAATCGGGAATCAGTCAAAGAGGTGTGGCCTATACTTTTGTCATTTATTCTATTTGTTAGTGATCATTAAACATGGACATATTGTGCAGATAAGCTGTGAATTTTATTCTCTTGAACTACTAAGGAAGATTTACAGTGTGTCTTCACTGAAGATGACCCTGGTATGGTTTTCTTGTACTAAAGAAATCCATGCAGAACATTGTGCGGCTCTACAGGAAAATCCTGATTTAGTGTAGCCTATTTACTTGTATTTCAGTACCATGTCAATAAGAAGTATCAATCTCTGGTAGGGCTGTTCGATTTTGCCCAAAAATAAAATCCCAATTTTCCTCTCTCAAAACCCGATTTCCGATTCCGATTTTTTGTGAAATGACAAAAGAAATGGCTTTTTTGTCACTTTTGCACGAGTAGTGTTGTACAGACGGGGCAAGACAACTTCGCCCAAATGTTTTCGGCCTGGGAGCTTGTAGCAGGGTTCCAGCACATGAAGCAAATGTTGGAAGCCATACTTTTCGACTGCGTATATCGGGGCCATGTCTGTGGCGATGTGAAACGCGACTGCATCCGTAATATTTTTCCACCTCCTTTCGGTCTTGTCGTATGGTACAACACGTGAAAACGAAACTGGCAGAGTTACTTGCTTCGGAGTTGGTGGTGGTGTTTTAGCCGCATCCGCGTTCTCTTGTGCGGTCCGCGCTGCAACACACTGCTGCCATTCCGGTAGCCTACATGGTTTTTCTGGAGGTGTTGAAATAAGTTAGTCGTGCTGTGGTCTTTAACAGCCACGGACTTAAGACAGACTTTACAACGCGGAGTATTTTGCTCTCCATCCGAAGCGTCGAAGCTGTACCACTTCCACACAACGGACCTGCTCTTCTTTTTGTCTACGAAATCCAACGCCGACATGTTTGTTTACATTGTGTGGGGGACAGCGCGATGGCAGGACGGAGGCGGAAGTCACTATGGCAACCCAGCGCAGCCCAGATACATGAACGGGGGCTGTACCGTAATTACCCTAGTTAAAGTGAAAAATCGTTTTTAACATCGTCCTTACTAAATAATCGCGATTACGATTTAAAACCGATTAATCGAACAGGCATAATCTCTGGAAACACTGTCAATGAGGATTCACAGTTTCAACTATGGTTATAGGCTACTGAGAGAAGGAACAGGTCAAGTGGATTGAATGCAACTCAGTCATGGTGTCTCTTGCGAAATGCTCTTGGCAATGAAACAACTGTTGGAATCTGCTGCTCCTCTTGATGCAGATTGTGAATATTGTGTTTTTACTAATTATTACAAATGGTATGACATATTATTTGAAGTATTTAATCAATCATAACCACAAGCTGTTCAAATATTTTTTTCCTGACAGAAGAGTTATTCCAAAGCATCATTTTATGATACATTACCCAAGGTGTATTCGAAAAATAGGTCCACTCCTCCATGTATGGTGCATGAGATTTGAGGCTGTGGTGTATTAAATCTGTTCATATACAGTTAGTTACTCTCTGAGGTCATAGAGAGTGCAGAGAGTGATGTGGTACAACAGGTATAACAAACCTCTGGAATATGTCAGAAGGCCTCCAGGGATGAGTAAGAAAAAGACTAACGTATATCTCATCTTATTTGGGTACGCGCAAGACATGGTGTACAAACGTATAGATCACCTTATTTGGGTACACATTCTTATAGAACATCGCATTTGGTCACACACCCACATTTCTCCTATAAAGTGTATGCACAAAGACATTTCGGGGGGACTTCCACAATTGGCTCTGGGAACCCCGTATTGCCCGTGTTGGTGTATGATACTATGCTGTTGTAATAAACCTTATTATATACAAGCTGGTGTCTCCGGAGACTTCTTCATCATCTTCACAAACATCGCTACAAAATATACTTCAAGGCAAAACATAATTCTTTTAAAAGATCAGTGAAAAGTTTCAAAAACATTACAAAAAAGCTTATTAAAACAACACCAAGAAAGTTGGCCTATCACTGGGAGAAGTTTCATTTTCAGAGATTTGAGTTCGGTCCAGTGAGGAAAGGAGATGATTGACAGCTTGGAGGTAGCAAGACTTTAAGTGCTGCATTTATTGTAAATACACACTGCAACGCGTCAACTACTAACTGGGTAAAGAACTATGGAACTGATTATCAAATTGGAATGTTTGTTTTGATAAGAACTGATAAAATAATAATAATATCATTGTAAATGAAGATAAAGCTTTCATTTTGACTCACAAAGTGGACACGCTTTATTTTGATGAACACTTTAATTCATACTGTTGAGGAGAGAAGTGGTTCATTTTCAGTTATTTCTATTGATGATTTGATTTATTATAGACCCTATGACAAACAGTTTTCTAATGAGATGGATGGAAAAACATACATAGTGCCACATTGCCATATTGTGACCTGTGCTGTTAAGGACTGAATGGACGTACTGTTAAATGTTAATGTTAGCCAATGCTGTGTTACAGCATGTGTTGTTTTTACACAATACAGTTTGATGTTAACTGCAAACTTTGAATTGCTTGTCGTCTTTTTATATAGTTTTCTTTTTAAATAATGTTGCATTTTGTGTACATTAGCTTACAGATTATACAGTGCTTTTAAAATAGGAATCAACTCTATAAAGAGTTAAATATTGAGTTACATTGTACATCCTTAATAGTGTTAATACGACTTTAACTCTATTTACTGTAAAAAAAAATGACACTTGTGGTGTTAACTTTTGACTCTGCATGCTAGTGTTGCGTAAAATTAACACTGACCGGTGTTGACCGTATTTTAACTATAGCGAGAGTTGCTGTAACCCTGCCATAATGTCACATTTTTAACACTTTCAGAAGTGTAGTTTTAACACAAAACAGTGTGGACCAATATATTTGACTCTAAGAGTTGAATTAGCACTGCTGATTTTGCTGTGTATGTTTTTTGTGGATAGTTGAGTTGCTTGGCCTTGTTTACATGTCAGGGGTATGGCTTTTTGACTGACTGACTCAACCTGCCCCAACCACACACCCCTTCAAAATAAAAGCCCCATAGATTTACTGTATCCTTACAGGAAGTGCAGGATTAGGGATGCATTTTTGAAATAAAAGCCCTAGAATATCACTGTATGCGAACAAGAAGCTCAGGATAGGGTGTAAAAGTGTTATTCCCCTGCAGTGAGTGTTCATTTTGAACCTTCAGTGTTTTATATCTGCAATGGTATTATTTTACAATATTAATCTATGCACTGTACACAAATATTTTTTACTGTAAGAAAAACACAATCTCTACAGGTTGAATCTATTCGCTCTATTTACATTTAGATACATTTGTTGATACTCAATGTTGTCCTTTTTCATTGAACACTGAACAAGTTCCAGTATCTGCACTTAACTGGCGTCATAAACATGTCACAGATAATGTATCTCTCCGCTCTCCTCTGAATCTTCTCTCTATCCAGCACAGCATAATGCACATTGTCACTTTTTTTTCTTCAAAAAGGAACACAGCTTCAGAACATGTGACGAACACAGAGGACTAGTTCATGTACACAACTACAGTATATGCACATTTAAAAAGAAAACAATGGCAAAACATATTCGCTCTCATCTCCACCATGAGCACTTTGTAAGTGAAAAGGCTTTTATATTACAAGGCTTTCTGCTTTGATAACGTCTTTTTCATCACTTTCAAATACTTTGTAGGCATGAACATGTTCATTAAAATTGTCAACCACAAGCTTTTCACAAGGAAGTAGATACCACTATCAACTAAAAGGACCTTGTTTATTTTGCAACAAACAGGCATTCCATCATCAACCTCAAGGCAAATGACTAGTCCCGTCCTGTACTCTGTCCCTCTTGAGTGTAACCCAGTTAATAGAGAATATGTTTGGTTCAGTAGATGCAGCGTTTGAGAAAACCTCTCACTATTCTCATCCATATTAAATGGTTTCAATGGTCCATATGCTATATGGTTTAAAGGTGATGTTTCCCAATGATATCCTATGGACATTTGATGTATTTTGGCAAGTGATTTGGTGATGTTTACAGTGTTTTGTGTTTCACTTCAAATCTCATGCTCCACATATGTATCAGGGGTCCTATTTTTCTAATACAAGCTGGATAGTGTATCATAAAGTGATGTTTTGGAATGAGGTTTCTATATGGATACAGCTGTTTGAACAAGTCATGATGTTCCATTATCACATGTTTCAAAAGCAGTCATGCCTAATGTAACAGGAGGAAATATGATGTTGATTATCTGCAGTAAAAGCAGCAGCAAAATTCAGTATTGGTTTCCTTCTGGGACAATGTCACCAAAAAGGAATGTTTCTCAGAAGACAAAGAGTCTGTATGGAATTGAGGCCTATATTATTTCCAATGCTTTCTAAGTTAATCCTTGTAGGATGTTTTTTGCGCTCCATTGTCAAAAGCATAAATTCTAGATCAGATCAGATTTTGACAATACATTTTCTGACAGATACTCGAACAGTAACTTTATCTCGTACTGAGCAACCCCTTCGAGAATGTCATGCATTATGTCCAAAGATTAATTGTGGCTAACATGAAAGAACTGTAGGTTGTTGAGAGTTGATTTAAAAGTAAATAAATACGGATAAGGTCTGTGGATCTGATTGCAACTCATTGCAGTGCATTTCAAAAAGCTCTTTTCCACGCAAGATTATCTTGTGGTCATCCTCATTGTACACAGTCTGGGCATCAACCTTTTCGATCAAACACAGGCGACAGTAATAACGTCCATTAAAAGATTCTGTAAACCCAAGAATTGCATGCATCCCCAAGTTGTCCCCAGTTATGTGACATATAGTGCCATGGACTTTCTCAGTAGAGAATGGCAAGTCAAGGCCATGACTTTCACATTTTTTTATCTCATTAATCAGAGGCTGCAGAATAGGGTCAAAGCCATATTTTTTTCACATCTTCACTATGAAAAAGTGCAACCAAATGGGTGTTCACCAAAGCAGAGTTAAACATTGGTGGCAGATTTCTGAGGACAAAATAGAGAGCTCCCATTTTGTGAACACCACGTTTTGAACCCAGTGGGTTAGCAGTTTCAAAGTCATCGTAGTAAATCTGAGTTTGTAAAGAAAGCTGTTTAGACAACAATGGATGTATCTTAAAATAACTTCCGTCATAAAAGTCTTCATACATGTTGGTTTTTGATACAGCAGTTTCCCGAAGCCATTTGCAAATGTCCAAATTCCAGCACCTAAATTGGATTGTCACCAAGATTGGAATGTGAACGAAAGTGTCTTTCACTGGAACTTGATCATATTTACCCTTTGTTTATTTCGCCTTGTATCAAGTCGAAGTCCTAACATTATTTCTACTGGCTCAACAACCCCCCATTTCTGGTTGAAATATTTTGTTCTTTTAGTTTCAGTATCGAAGCTTTCAAATGGGTTTTCAAAATTCTCAAGACTTTCTTCTAATCTCACTGCTGGGCCTGCTGCTGACTGGAGAGCCTCAATTTGACTGCGTGTTAAAGCATTGTGACAATCGCGTATCCTGTGCTATATGTTGTGACTGTGTGTGTGTGGTGGGAGGTGGAGGAGTTAGGTAAGTTTGGGGTACCCTTTACATCTCATCACGTAGATAACATATGTTAGACACACTAGGTTAGCGGATTGTTGCCACCCCTGTATTTTGCTTTGTCCAATTATTAGTAGTTCAGGAAGTGAGGGTTTTTGGTTGAGTGTGTTTCAGAAGAGATATGTAGAGATAGGCCTGGTTTTTGTCATATTTGTTTCTTTTATTTGGCACAATCTCCCTTGTCTCCTCCTCCTCCTCACCTGAAGAACATTTGTTGTTCCTTCTTTAGTTATTAGAAATAAACATTGTCTGTCTACATTTAATCTGACTTGCTCATTAATTGGTTGTCGTGTGTTACTGTCTCCAGGTCCCCTAGACTTTAGTGGGGACGTAATCTTACAGAAATCATCTGCAGGCACCGCAGATAGTATTTCTTGCTTAAATTGGGAGTAGAGTCCAGTGGCAAGTTCTTCCAAAACACTGACAATTGTTGAAACAAAATTACTTGCCATAATACTTCCTTGGAGTTTAGCAACAATTGAAGCACACATATTTTAGGTATGTTGCTTGTCGAAATCTGATCCATTGTTCTCAAAACACCCAGCCTTTAGGCCATGTGTGACATTTGTTTGAGCAACATGTGAAGTACCTTAGAGACTGTGACAAATAGGTTGAAATGAATGAGAGTATGCCTTATCACCACGTTGACATAAATCCCTCTCATGAACACTATTTAGGCCTAAACCGCCTGGAAAAAATGCCTGTAAAACCTATGGGCGATTTTAGAAGAACCCCCTAAAACCTGAAGTGTTTCTGGAAATTCAGCAATTGTGTCAACGCTTACTAAATAATTGATTTCTCAGCCTCTTTAGCAGATAGAAACAAAATTCAAGAAGTACTTGAGAGCTTACAGCTGTGGCTTTCATGCGTGGCCTCTGCAGGAAAATCGACTTACACTCCCGGGGTGCGGTTGGAAAAACTCTGTGGATTAGAGTGGTAATTCTCCATCCTCCACTCGGTTTCAAAACCTTTGAACTCATGGTCATCATCGTCGTCGTCTTCAAACATATGTCTTAACCATAAATCCCGGTCGATTGGTTCAACGGGTTCAAAGTAGAGTACAGTATGCGCGAAGCAAGGATTTCAGAGTCTGGTGAAACCTTTCCAAGGCACCTTGGCTTTGTGCATGGTAAGCTGTTGATTGGTTCTTTTTAATCTTCAAAAGCTTCAACACTTGTCCAAACATGCGAGAAGAAAAAATTGAACCTTGATCACTCTGGACGACCTTAGGAATTCCAAATATCGAAATAAACTGTGACAAAGCCTTAACCACAGCTTTCGTTGTAATCGACCTCAAAGGATAGGCAGCTGGATACCTAGTGGTTTGACACATTACTGTGAGCAGATAATTGCAACCAGACCTTGAACATGGTAATGGGCCCACACAATCAACTATGAGATGAGCAAATGGTTCACTCACCGCCTGTATCGGCTGTAATGGTGCTGGCTTGATCTTCTGGTTTGGTTTCCTTGTTAACTGACACACATGGCATGTTTTAATGTACTCAGACACATCTCTTTTTAAATGTTGCCAGGTGTAGTGTTTAAGGATATTTAAATATGTTTTCCGAACACCAAAGTGTCCACACTCGTCATGTGCAACTTTCAGGACAAGAGGACGAAACTTAGTTGGCACCACCAACTGGACAACGTGATCCAAAACACCATTATCATCCATAGGAATCCGTTTCCTAAACAACAAATCCTTATGCAAAAAGTATCCACTTGAGACATTTTCTATCTCAGCAACCGGTAAAACACACTCAAAAATCTCTTTCAATGAAGAATCATTACCTTGCTCTTTTACCACTTCATTGTGTGTGAGTAATAACGGAAACTCAGACAAAGGTGGAACATCCACTTCCTCAGAGTTGTCCTCTGATGACAAGTCATGATCAGTTTTGGCCATAGCCCGTGTGATCACGCAAGAGGACGTGACCTCTGGCACCACTGTAGAGTTATCCTCAGGCACAGACTCATTCAGACCACAGGTGACTGAAAGCGCCGGGGAAACATCAGTCCACACTCTGCTACCTGTCAAACCGTTGCCCAGAATGAAATGTATCCCCTCGATCGGCAAAGCCGGACGCACACCAATAGCCACTTCACCCTTGACAAGGTCACAGTTAAGATACAACTTATGAACGGGGACAGGGAGAACCTTTAACCCCATCCCACGACTCAGAACCGTGTCACCAGTGTCACTTTCCTCAGACAATGGCAAAATAGAGTCAACAATAAAAGATAGAAAAAAATAAATAAAGGAGTCAAAGGCACCTGTGTCTCAAGATTTTGATTGGAACTCTTACATCAGTATTTAGTAATGACACAAAGCCATCTCTAATAAAAGGGGCATAAGATGCCAAGACATCTGTTTCACATGAGTGGGCTGTAAGCACCTCAGCAACACAGCAGCTTTCCACAGGGGCAGCAAATGCAACAGGCTTAACAAAATATCTTTGTCCCTTGGACTTTGCTCTAAGCGCAGGACATTCTGCCTTCCAATGTCCTTTTTCCCGACAATAGTTGCAATTATCAACATTATCCAAATGGTCAACATCTGATTTTACGAAACCCAATTTCTTTGGATACATCCCAAATGAACTACCATCAGCAGCACTTCTCCTCCCTTCAACAGCAGTTAGGGCCCCAGAGCGCCCTCCAAACCTGTTCTTATGAAGCAACACAAACTCATCTGCTGCCACAGCAGCCTCAGCAGCAGAAGTGACCTTTTGTTCTATTATGTATGCGGCCATGCGATCAGGAAGAACATTTTTGAACTGTTCTAAAATCATTAGTTCACACAAATCGTCGAAAGAATTGATGTCCAGAGCAGTTAACCAACGCTTAAAATGAATAGACAAATCCCTCGCCATCTCCACATACGTTTGAAAACGCTGACGATATGCCTCTGGCACCAGTTCATATGCTCTAAGCACAGCAGATTTAATTTTAACATAGCTCGAGCTATCTTCAAGACTTAGAGAGGAATAAGCAGACTGTGCTCTTCCTGTGAGCAC
The DNA here is from genome assembly GCF_036324505.1 of Eleginops maclovinus. Lineage (NCBI taxonomy): Eukaryota > Metazoa > Chordata > Actinopteri > Perciformes > Eleginopidae > Eleginops > Eleginops maclovinus. Next base: position 26,107,907 of record NC_086371.1, read on the forward strand.
ACACTGAAGCATCAGAGCGCAGTCTGCATTGGCCCAATCTCTAGCCTTTGCTACACGTTCAAATAATAAAAAAAACGTGTCAGGATCACTTTCATTAAAGTGAGGTAACAAGCGCATGTTACTAATATCAAAACGATGAGGAGACCTGGGCCCCTGTCCACCCTGCCCCTCGCCGGACAACATGCCATCTCTGAGCATAGACAGGCGACATCCCTCCATATCTAGCTTGGCTTTCTCAGATTCTTGTCGAATTCTTTCCACTTCAATCTGTTTTTTAATTTATAACTCATATTTCACTCTGTCATGTTCCAGCTGTAACATCAACATTTCTTTCTGCTGCTCAAAAGACAGTACACTCGACTGAACAGGAGGCTTTGAAAAAACCTCCCCTTTCTCTGCAGGCAAAACTTTAATCTCCATCAATGTCGATATTATAGAGTCCTTGATGTTTTCTTTCACCCTTTTGTCACCACCAATAGACACAGAGAAATGCTCAGCAATCAAGAGCAATTGATCCTTTGTGAAAGCACCAAGAGACTCCTGAGACGAAGCTTTAATGAATGCCTCTATGTCAGCCATGTTATTTTAAGATAACACACAGGAAGACAGCAACGCAACCTTTAAGCACCAAAACACACCAAAAAAACCAACAAACTTTTACACACACACGCACCAACTCCTACTACGACAGAGTCAGTGTCTACCTGAAATGCACAAAGTAAAAAGCACAAGCTATTTAGAATACAACCAAGCCTGCATGTAGCTTACTGGTGTCATCATTCTCTACAAGTGTCTCAGCAGCGTTCAAAAGTCGACACAGCTCTGTTGACTGTGTCAGGCGTTTGGCTTCTTTGATAATCTTGATCTTCAAAGTAATTGTGTCACAATACACCAGTATTTATGGTAACTGTGATATTTACATTTTTTTATATATATTGACGATATGTAATTAATACACATATGATAATATCGTATATGATCCAGCAGCTACTACCACAGTGTATGCTGTGCTGTGTGGCCACTACTGTTGCACAAAACCATGACGGAGGAGATTACAGAGGAGAGCGAGACACTCCCGCACCCAAAAACAGTTGCCTCGCCAGTGTGGGAGTTTTTTGGTTTTCGTAAACGGGGTGTTAGAGATAGAGACCCCAGTCTGGAAGAAGTGCCAAGCAAAAGAGGGCATTGCTACCAACCTGTCCACACACTTTCGCGTTGATCACCCTGCAGACTTCGCCACGGTACAGAGTAAATTGCAGTTAGTTTGCTAACCCAGAGAGATAAATGTTCCATTACGGTCTTAGTTGTGTTAAAGCTTAGTTATCATGGCGTTGGACTAAACAGTATTTTCTCTCTCCTGGTTATTTGTTAGGCAGCTGCAGCATCAAAGAAGCGACACAGAGCCAGGGATTCAGCTCAGCTAACGGTGTTTGAGTCAATGGATAAGAAAAGGAAAGTAGACATGGCTAGTGCATGTCAGAATGAAGCCATCACTAAATCAGGCCAGGGTTTAAAGCACTGATGACAACAGTTGCTCCAAAATACAAAATCCCAAGAAGACAACCGTTTGTGTTGTTATTTTTGTACGTTACACACACAATGCACAATAAACTAATGAATTTGAGATGTATTTGACTGATACAATTATTATTATTTTGTTAACATTTTCTATAGATATAGCGATAATATCGTTATCGTGAATTATTTTGGCCACGATAACGGTGGAGTGAAACTCTGATATCGTGACAGCCCTACTTGAAAGCATTGTCCCACTTCTTAAGCATCTTGCAGGCTGTTTCAGCACCAAACAGCAGCAGTAAGTGTTGAGTTAGCTGTTGATTATACACATAACAAATATATTAAGCATTGTTTTACTGCTTATAACCAACTAAATTAAATAGTAGTTTAAATACTGGACTTTAAATTAGGAAAATGAAGAACTCACTAGTCCTTTGACATCTAAAAAACGTAGAAACGTTTTAAAGACATCTGCCGTTCTCTGTGGGTCACACACTAAGTCCTGGCCCTGTTGTAAGGTTATCTTCATCTTCTCGAACACACTTGCTTCATCAGAAGAGTGAACAAGAAAGGAATCGCCTCCCTGCAAGCATCTCCATCAAGCTGTGGGTGCTGATCTTAGGCGGTTCGGTGCTTGTGCTTGAGGCACTGTGGCTGGCACAGCCTGTTGCCCGATTTTTTCTGGACATGGTCCTGAGGCGCCATAATAAATATCCGGGGTTTTTTCCCCCCATCGTAGAAGTGCTTCTGTTAAGGTATACCACTAATTTATCTATACGTTTTTCTGCAACATCATTACTAACTCCACGGTCAATTCAAATGTTGTAGCATAGTATGGCGTGCATTTTTTATATCAGTATCAAAGAAACCAAAATACCAAAGATTTTAAGAAATAACGTTTAATAAGTAACTCAATCATATCAACTTTAGTCCAAAGCTGTGTGTAATTTGGAAATTAATCTATTTTTAAACTTACATAGCCTTTTTGAGAAAAGGGATCTTTCAGGGATGGAAAGAAACTAATGATTCCCAGGGCGTACTTCTCCTGTTTGCGGGAAGGAATCCTCCTTTGGAGGCAAAACTAGAACTTAAATCAAAATGCCCCAGTAATGTTGCTAGCTCCACCCCTAATTTAATTCAATGCCACACGTTTAGAAATCCATTACCATACTTCTTAATTAAACCATTTTAGTTTAGAATTTTAAAGAACAATTCATCTCAAAAACACTTACCCATGCATTTCAGTCATATGGCATATGTTGACAAGCTTTCTCTGAGTGTTGTGCTTCAGTGAATTTTCAGACTTGTACTCTTCCAGGACATCATCACCTCCAGGTATCCTAAGCAGGGCCCTTTCCACCATCTACTCACACAAGAGATATAATTAAGTGTATATATCGGTCTTCCAGGATAAAATCATTTGAACAACAATGTATAAAATGTTTCTGTTCAGACCAAGGGTAATAAAAAAAGGTAGAACCAATTTGATAATAAGTTGTACCAAAAAGCCAAACTCTGGTTTCAACTACCGGCTAACTCATTCACCATTTATACATTTCAAAAAAGTCAGATTTGTAAAAATATCGGTATAGAAAGACACTTTTGCTTTTTTATACAGAGTCTTGTAAATGACAGTACGTCTTTTGTAGCCTCTGACAGAGAAACCTCTGCTGAGACGTGTTCATGACTTCAAAGCTGGACACATTTTGTCCTGTGGGAGCCTCCTATTCTCTTTGACAGGAAAGGTCATTATCACTTGAAGAAGGTGACAGGGTATCCGTGAAGGAAGATGATGTTGAATGATCTAATGAGAAGAAAACTTTGAAAACAAGGAAATCTGCTATTGGTGGTGGTACAGTCAGAGGGAGATAAATGTGATGTATTGATTACTTAAAATAAAAAGAGTAAGTGTTAAAACACAGTTTTTTGAAGACCAGCCTCGTATAAAATACCTAGTAATCTAATGCCTGATGGAGGCTTAGTAAAGTTCTAGTTTTAGAAGTAGAGGGAAGGGAGCATCATATAAATAATATACTTTTTAAAGTTGTGGCTATGTCACAATAGAGCACATCAACTGGTTCCTGGCCCCTCCTATTTAGGTCTTTCTAATAGCAGCTACACTGTTTAAGAGGTTTTCAAGTTTTTGGCCAATCTCTACTGTGTCGTGTAGTGTAAAGGGACACAATGCCTTTCCTTTAGAGGCTTAGAGGTGTTGAAGGGTCTCTTTACCTGACTGACAGATGCACGAGTAGCTGCTTATGTGGTGAAGAGCTGAGGCGCGTGGATGACACTGAGTGTTCTCAAGCCTGGCATCTTCGAGTACATTTGAGGTTAAGATGTAAACATGTTATCACCACTACTTCCACAGGTGAAAAAACGTTGAAGATATAAAACTGTCAATATGTGAATGCACCTCACTTTGAACACCATGTAGAAGGACAGGCGTGACATGTAACATTGTTTACACTTCTTGCCCTCCAAATATTCCTTATTGCTCAGATTCAGGTTTCAAAGCAATGCAGTTTGCTTACAACTCAATAGTTATAAAAATAACATTTCAGAGAGATTATACACATAACTAAATAACTTTTTGAAAGAGCAGGCTGGTCTTCCCAAAACACATGTAGGCCTATACATTACTTTGATTCCTATTCGGAGCCAATAAACACGTCCTTTTTGTTTAGTTTTTTTTTCTTAAAATGGCTTTTGGGGTGGTCCCTCTTCTGTAGTGTGATCTATAGGGATGTACATTTTCTGAAAAGGCTAACATTTCCCTCCAAAATCTCCCAGGCTAAACCCTGAAATGGCTCGATTCAACTCCTTTGTTTATTTGTATAACAAAATGACATCACTATTTAACACTCCATTGGCTGCCGCTCCAATAGGCGTTGTATGTGATAGGCTGGACATTTCTGACACATCTCTAAGCGGTTGACCAATCACAGCAGAGACAGCCAGCTAACCAATCAGAGCAGACTGGACTCTGGTTTCAGACAGAGGGTGAAAAAAGCTTTATGAACATTAAAGCATGGAGACATGTCACAGTAGAGCGAACAATACTAATATGAACTTGAAAATGAGAATGATATGCCCCCCCACGTCTAAATAACATCCACGTTTTTTTACGGGAAAAACTCTGGCAGATAATGAGATGGTAGACTGATTCCTTGCCTATTTCTCTCCCAGAATAGTGCAATCAATACACAGTTTACATGCTTCATATTCCATATTCGTCTCAGAGGGGAACATATACCTCCTTCAAAGATCCTGTTTTCAGTCCCTGCCTCATTTAGCTCACTCAACAAGGGAGATGAGATCCTGACCATTAGAGTAAAGTTAACGAGGCCCAGTTTCATTCCCTCCAAACTGTCTGCACTTTAGAGTTGCAGTAAAATGCTGAATGTAATTGAATGGAAATGTTCCTTACAAGCAAAAAAAGTAACTTGAACGAGGTCACAAAATGCTAACAGGCCTGCAATTTCATCACATCAGAACGACAATGACTGCAGCCCACTTCCTGGAAAAAGTGTTTTGAAACTAATATGAGAAGTGAGTCATAGACACACAGAGAGACAGCGGAATTGGCCTCAGCATTTTCTTAATGTGATTCTGAGAGCGAACAAGTGCCACAGAGCAAGTGAGATGAGGTAATAAATGGTTTCCAATTCTGAAGTGGATGTCCTGAGTAACCCACTCCTCAGAATCTCTCCATCTCATGTATCCCTGTTATTGATAGAATATTAAAAGTGGGAATAAACTCTCACACTCAATCTACTACTTTCACATTTCATTTGTCAGTTAGCACAGGAAGGGTAAATTAAGGTTTTTGCCCAGGAGGACAGTAATAACTCATGAGAACATATAGGTATTATTAATACATGACATTAAGCCGACTTGTATAAAATGGATATGCCTATGGGCAGTGGCGGTTCTTCCTTTAGGCAAACCTCGGCAATTGCCTAGGGCCTCATCCAAATAGGGGCCCCCAAATCTGACCATCCCAGTCACAGTAAAGACACAAAAAACGAATGTTAATTTGTTACTTAAGTGAAGTAAAAAACAAAACACATTTCTAATAAAAAAACAAGAAATATCAGCATAATACCGAATTAATGTCTAAATAATAATTGTCCAAGCACACATACCCCCCTCCATTACTGTGCATTGACTAGTCCATAATATGATGACGTAGCAATAATGACGTGCCTTCAAACCAAAGCAGCGGGAAGTAAACTGTATGCGACTCGGTAAAAATGAAGCGGAGCTACGAAAGTGGTTATTCTAAAAGAAAGAGAGCAAAAGAGAGCAAAAGAATTGCAGATACACTGCCAAAATTAACGTCCTTTGGCTTTTTTACATCTCCTGCTGCTACAGCATCCGCTGTAGTAGCTCCTGAACTTGCTAGTTCTACATGCTCAGCAGGTATTGATGAGGAACATGTTGAAGTGGAAGGAGAGGTGGCTATGGGTGCCGAAGGAGAAGAGGTGGCTATAGAAGCCGAAGCAGAGGAACAGGTGACTCTGGATGATGAAGACGAAGGTGATTTAGTGGTGAGTAGTGCTAGGCCATTTACCACCAGCAGTGGAGATAATTTAATAATAGGCGACGACCCTGCACATTGGCCAGAAAAGTTAACAGACAGAGAGCGTTGTTCAATAGTACAGAAAGGACCAGTGCAGATACGAGGAGATTTTCCCCAGAACAATCAGGGCAGACGATTCACAAACACGTACTACAACATGAACATGAAGAATGGCGAAAAAATCCAGAGGTCCTGGCTCGTGTACAGCATGATGAAAGACCGCGCTGTTTGCTTCTGTTGTCGGCTGTTTGGCAATTGCAACAAGCAGCGGTTCAGCTCCGATGGCACAAACGATTGGAAAAATTTAGCAGCCTTCTTAAAAGATCACGCGAGGTCTGCCGATCATCTTGATAATATGGCTGCTTGGCGAACACTTCATCAACGGCTTCAAACAGGTAAAGCCATAGATAATGTGAACCAAGAGCTGTTTGTAAATGAAGTTAACAAATGGAGAGAGATTCTGAAACGACTGATTGCCATTATTACACATCTGGCCGAGCGCAACTTAGCTTTTTGAGGCCATTCAGAGAAGCTGTATGAGCACGGCAATTGCAATTTCTTAGGCCAAGTTTAACTGATGGCTCAGTTTGACCCTGTACTGAGGGGCCACGTGAAGAGGGTAGCTGAGAAAGCAGTCTCTGAGAGTTACTTCAGTAAAGTGATTCAAAATGAATTGATTTGCTTGATCGGAAGCTGCGTGACGAAAACAATAGTGGAGAGGGTGAAGAAGTCCAAATACTTCAGTGTCATCATGGACTGCACCCCAGATGTCAGCCATGATGAGCAGCTGTCCGTGGTGCTGAGGATTGTGGACTGTAAGCCTGGCGAAGGAGTGTCTATTCATGAGCACTTTGTTGGCTTTCTCGTGGCAGAGGACACAACTGGGAAAGGCCTACTCAAATTGTTTTTGGGACACCTGCAGACACTAAATTTGGATCTTGCTGATTGTCGTGGGCAATCCTACGACAACGGCAGTAACATGCAGGGGAAGAAACAGGGGGTCCAGAGCAGAATCCTGGAGCTTAACAACAAAGCACTCTGTGTCCCATGTGCCAGCCACACATTGAATCTGGTGGTTGGTGATGCTGCCAAGTCTTCTGTGACAGCTTTAAGTTTTTTTGGACTGTTACAGCGACTGTATGCTATTTTCAGTGCTTCAGTTCACCGCTGGACAATCCTTCAAAAACACGTGACGGATTTTACCATTAAATCACTCAGTGCAACAAGATGGGAGGATAGGGTGGAGTCCGTGAAAGCTGTCCGATACCAGCTGCCTGAAATTTTGGATGCCCTAACCGCTCTGAGGGAGTATGCTGAGGGGAAGCAGGACTCTGAATGTGCCTCCAATGCCAACAGCATTCACAAAGAGATGAAGAAATGGCCTTTTCTGGTGAGTACAGTTGTATGGTACAATGTCCTATTTCACATAAACAAAGTCAGCAAGCTATTGCAGAGCCCCAAGGTGTCAGTGGAGGTCATGAGGAGAGAGGTCCTTGCAGTGATAGGATTTCTGAAAGATTATCGAGAGGATGGATTCAACTCTGCTAAAACAGATGCCAGGGAGATAGCAGAGAAGATTGATTTGGAGATGGCCTGGCCAGAGATGCGCCAGAGAAAGAAGAAAAGGCAGTTTGAGTATGAGGGGAGAGAGGAGACAGTGTGTACTGCAGAAGAGCATTTCAGAAGAGAGTTTTTCCTGCATATGGTGGACACAACCCCGGTCACAGTCAGGGAGAGATTTTCACACATGGAGGGTGTTTTTGAGCTATACGGCTTTGAGCCCTGGCTGAACAAGGTATTTGATTTGACAAAGTAAATTCCTGTTGTATAAGGATCCTTGCCAAATGAAACACAGTGTAGTGAGTGTTTTTGTTCTAATGCTGTGTTTGTCTGTTTTTCAGGTTGGGTTCCATACAGCTGCTCACCACTTTTCTATGATATGAAGACTTTTGAGAAGACGACAACAGTAGGACTTTACAAATGCTTTCTGTCTCGCTCACACACTCCTTTACACACACACACACACACACACACACACACACACACACACACACACACACACACACACACACACACACACACACACACACACACACACACACACACACACACACACACACACACACACACACACACACACACACACACACACACACACACACACACACACACACACAGCTTACTCATTCACTCACTCACATTCTCCCTCTCTCTCTCACTTCTCTCTCTCACACACACACACACACACACACACACACACACACACACACACACACACACACACACACACACACACACACACACACACACACACACACACACACACACACACACACACACACACACACACACACACACACACACACACACACACACACACACACTGTTTTGCCACTCACTCACTCACTCACATGAAATGGTGAAGGCAACATGGAAAATGGACATTTGAAGATGACTTAACTACCTGCAAACCTAAACTCTCTCTCTCTCTCCCATTGTTTTTCCTGTTACTCACTCACTCACCCACCCATTCACTCACACACTCAACCACTGCTTTGCCTGTCCCTCTGAATAATAAACATATAATTTTGGCAAATGCTGGAGCAATCTGAAACTGATTTTACTGTGGAGAGTTAAGACCATTGTTAGTGACAGTGCACTATTGGTTTATTGCGATTCTTTAATCTCAATTTAAAGCAAGGGTATTGGAATGGTTATTTGGTTGATGTGTGTGTTTCAAGAATGAGGGCCACATGTCTATATTTTGCCTAGGGCCCCAAAATGGCTAGATCCGCCCCTGCCTATGGGAACAATTTGAGGTTATATATCCTGCCTAAAGACAATTCAAGGTTTCAAGGTTTCAAGGTTTCAAGGTTTCAAGGTTTTATTGGTCATATGCACAGCAGATACAGCGTATATGTTGGCAATGAAAATCTTATGTCGCGTGCTCCTCCAACAACTCAACATACATGGTGCAAAAGATAAATAAAATAGTGAAAAAGAGACTGCAGGGACTCGGCATCAAATCACTGAACCACTGATTGGTAGACGTCCATTTATCCCCTGAACAACGGGTGTGTACTTATTTATTCTCTCTCTGTACCTCTGTACTCTCATGTTCCAAATAACCCAGCTTTCTCCAAAAAAATTGTAGGTATCTGTCTACACCGGGATCCTGAGTTGTGGCTGTGCCTGTTGCTGTGGTCCTGAGTTTCGGTCCTGAGTCGTGGACCCTGAGTAGTGGATCCTGAGCAAGTCCCCAGGAAGTGCTTTGGACTTTGAGAAAAATAATCTTAGTGGCCAATCTCCGGGTACTACAACTTCCATTTCAGTCCGTGACGTCACCGAGCCGAGAAATACTTTTCCCATTGACTTACATTGGGAAAGAGACAGAGTTGTGGACTCGAGTCACATGACTTGGACTCGAGTCATGCATTTGATGACTTTAGACTTGACTTGACAAAATCTAAAAAGAATTGCACTTTGACTTGGACTTTAACATCAGTGACTCGCATTTGGACTTGGACTTGCCCCTTTTGACTCGAAAAGACTTGCTACTTTCCCCAAACCCAAAGATTAAAAAGTATGTTGACATGGACCGCGCTATCTCTCTTTGCACCTGTGTGCATCTGTGTGCGTAACGTGTGTGTGGCACGACATCCAATCAAATGAGATCCAGGTTGGTTTGATCCATCAAACCATAGACTGTATATACAGTCTATGGTTTGATCTGACAGCATCCAACCAATCAAAGTACTGGACAACCAATGAGGCGGAACAGACTATAAGGCACCAAGTAGGCAGCAATGATACCACAGGTAGTTTCGTTTGGATTTAAAAACTTTGAGGTGGTCAACAAAAAAAGAACAGCAGTCTGTAAAACATGCGGGATGAAGATAACAGACAGAGACGCGACAACTTCCAACTTCGTTCGACATTTGAAGTTGCACAAAGAACGGTACATTTTGAATGAAAGCCAACACTAGCTTATTGGCTAATTGCTAGCTAGTTACATATCAACGAGACTGTAAACGTCACTGTTATGTCTGAAAACAGGTTACTGTGTCTTTAAGGTTTTCAGCAGTAACGTACAGGAGTGTCGTAAAATGTAAGGTGTGGGGCAGTTCAGTAAAGGCAACAAACGGAGAACGCGGTGTGGTTACTGAGTCCTGCACAAACACAATATTTGGCGAATGAGGATGTCTGAACTCGCCTTACTGCCTCCTCCACCTTTCTTACCGGTTCCCGGCGACCCAGCTGGGATCGGTGGCTGCGGTCATTTGAGGATTATTTGCTGGCGTTGGGACACGCGGACCTGGCGGAGGCGAGTAAGTGTGCGCTCCTGCGCCATTGTCTCGGGCAGGAGGGACAGCGAATCTTCGCCACGCTCACCTTATTGGATGATAAGTACGTCACAGCCACAGCTGCTTTGAATGCACACTTTAGCTCCGGGAGAAGCCGGTGGATGCACAGTTTCGTCAGAAAGCCGGGTGAGACCGTTGCTCACTTCGTGTCAGCTTTACGTGAGCTGGCTAGGCTTAATGATTTTGAAGCTTTGGAGGATGGACTTATAGTTGATCAGTTAATAGAGAAAACGTCATGCAACCAACTGAGGGAGAGACTTTTATTAGAGCCAGACTCCATGACACTAGCAGATGCTTTAGTGATTGGAAAACAGTTGGAACGGCCCTAATGCGCAAGCTCGGCCGCGCAGTACATGACCCGGTGACGTCACCACCACCGTCAGTTCATCATACAGAGACTGCCGAGCCAAACGATGAGGTGACAGTTTGGCTGTACAGAGAGTGGACAGGTGGCCCAGGGAGAGTGGGGCCAAAAGCTGTAGCAACTCTGGCATCTCTAAACATGCAGCCAGAGATCAATCATGCCCTGCTCGGGGACAATGTTGTCGCAACCGCAGCAAGTTGAACCATTTTGCACGCTGCTGTCTCTCCTCTCCTGCTTGCCACGATACTGCTGCTGTCCCCATAAACACTGTTCAGACCGCACAGCCTGCCTTCAAGCTTTGCACATGTCATGTGGGCACAGCTCTAATCCCGCTCCTCGTGGATACAGGGGCCAAAGTGTCATTCCTGAACAAATGCACATATGACCGCTTCTTCAGCCAGGTGCCTCTGGAAGCAGCAGTTAAACCCCTGTTGGGCTACGGCCATTCTCCCATCTCCACTCCGGGCGTGGCTTGCCTTCCCGTCAGATATCATCAACAATGTGCGCCCAACACCAAGTTCTGCATCACCCGGTGGGGAGCGAACATTATCGGCCTAGACTTGTTCCTTGCCCTGGGTTTTGCTGTGAGTGATGCTAGAGGCCAGCATGTCCTGCAGGTCGCCACCTCCTGACCTGACCGCTACTCACACCTGTTCAATGCGCTGGGCCGCATGACGGGATTTGTACACCAGCCTACTGTCAACCAGTCAGTCCGCCCTGTCATCCAGCCTCTACGGCGCATTCCGCTGGCCCTCCGTGACGCAGTGGAGGCTGAGCTGCAGCGCCTGGCGGAGGCAGACGTCATCGAGTCTGTCAACGCCTCACCATGGGTGTCGAACCTGGTAATAGCTAAGAAGAAGGGGGGCGGACTGCGACTCTGTGTGGACCTCACAGACGTGAACAAAGCTATCATCCCCGACAAGTACCCCCTGCCTACGGCTGAGGAGCTCACTAGCCATTTCCACGGCTCCACTGTCTTCAGTAAGATGGACCTACGAAATGGCTACCTGCAGGTTCCTATTGCACAAGCCAGCATGGACCTTACAGCGTTTGTCACGCACATGGGGTTTTTCAGATTCAAACACATGACATTTGGACTCTCATCAGCCCCAAGCTGCTTTCAGAAGATAATGTCACTCATACTGGCTGGTATCCAGGGTGTCTCCATCTACCTGGATGATGTGGTCGTGCATGCGCCCTCCACCACACTGCATGATGCTCGCCTGGTGCAAGTCTTTCAGCGTTTTGAACAGCACGGGGTCACACTGAACGCTGAAAAGTGCATGTTCGGAGTTGAGGAAGTTGAGTTCCTGGGCTTCAGGCTCTCGAAGGAGGGCATCACGCCGATTATGTCCCACACTGAGGCTATTCTGTCCCTGCCAGACCCGCAGTCACCATCCCAGCCGTCTTCCTTCCTGGGGATGGTCGCCTACTATCTCAGGTTCATGCCACACTTCTCTGATTCGACGGCTCCCTTGCGCCGGCTGCTCAGGAAGGAGGCGGTGTGGGACTGGACCCCGGCCTGCCACGAAGCCGTGTGTGTCATCAAACAGCAGCTCACGCCCCGCCCACACTGACCTATTTCAGCCTGACCGCGCCCACCTTGGTCACCTGTGATGCCTCCGGGGTGGCGCTGGGCGCTGGGCGCTGTGCTCTCCCAGACTCAGGACGGGGCGGAACGCCCGGTGGCTTTTGCCTCGCGGTCGCTTACTTCAGCAGAGCAGATATATTCAGTGGGGGAGTGGAGGGCCCTCGCCTGTCTGTGGATTTGCGAACGCTGGCATGTTTACTTATACGGGAGGCGTTTCACCATTCGCACAGACCACCAAGCGTAGACGGCACTGCTGGCGACCCAACGCTTGGGGCACAGGCCTATGAGACTGCTAAGGTGGGGTGACAGGCTGAACCAGTACAACTTCAGTCTGGAGTTTATGCCTGGGCGGGCCAGCACAGTGGCCGACCTCCTGTCGAGGACTGTGTCTGTGACAAAGGAGATGGGGGGTCATCAGACCCAGAGAGCGATGAGGACTGGGTCCACATCCTGCACGGGCCCCTCAGCTCAGTAGTCACCCTGGCGGAGCTCCAGCAGGCCTCAGCCGCTGATGAGGCCCTCGCGGTTCTCCGCACCTACATCCGGGACGGCTGGCCCGCCAAAGTGGATGATAGGCTGCTTCCCTACTACAGTTTCCGTGACGAGCTCTCCTGCTGGGGGGCAGTGTGCCTAGCTCGTGGTCACCGTGCGGTCATTCCAGAGACTCTCAGGTCCAGAGTACTACACATGGCGCATGAGGGGCACCTTGGGGTGGTCAAGGTAAAGCAGCGCTGCCGTGATACAGTGTGGTGGCCCCACATAGACTCTGACATTGAGGAGCTAGTGCGAAACTGCGCCTGCTGCCTTCTGAGTGGGAAAACAGGCCAGCCTGCCACAGCCCCTCTCACCCCGACCCCTTGGCCGTCTTCACCCTGGGAACATATTCAGGTCGACATCTGCGGAGAACTTCACGGGGCGCCGCCTGTTCATGCTCCTTACCTGCTGGTGGTGCATGATCTTCATTCGAAATGGCCAGAGGTTTTTCAGTTGAGCTCCATCACCGTGCACTCCATCGTCGACCGCCTGGACAACCTGTTTGGGCGATGGGGCCTCCCAGGTGTGGTCACAACAGATAACGGGCCCCAATTTTTATCAGCAGAGTTCGCAGAGTTTCTCACGCTGCGGTCCATCAAGCACATCAGGACGGCAGTGTATCACCCACAGAGTAATGAGGGGGTGGAAAGACTGAATAAAACTCTCAAAAATGGTATCCGAGCCTGTCTGGAGGAAGGAAAGACCTTCAGCGACGCTCTCAACCAAACTCTCCTGACCATCCTGGCATCCAAGCATTCCACCTCTGCAGTGTCACCTGCATTGCTCATGATTGGACGTGACCTAAAGCAACCACTGGACTGCTTGAGAGCTGAGCCAGCTCCTGCACGTGGGAGCCCAGGGCTCCAGAAAGCCAGAGCTCAGGTGAAAGATTCCCAGGCTCGGATGAAAGGGAAGTACGATGCCACACAGAGTGCAGACCCCCTCACTTTCAGCAGGGGATTGGGTCAGGATCAAACGCCTTCACCGCCAAAATAAGCTGCAGTCATACTGGTCAGAGCCCCTGCGGGGTGACTAAGCAGCTGGGGCCGGCCACTTACAGACTGGAAAACGGGACTCGTTGGCACTCAAACCGCCTGCACAGAGTCGCAAGCCCCATGGCATCAGCATCACCTCTGTCTCCGGCGGCTCTAGGTTGGCAGCCCAGGCCAAGAGCTAATTGGGTGGCGGGTGACCCAACAGCGCCACTCGACGCAGCTTCAGGGCCAGCACGCCCTCAGAGAATGAGGGCCCCGCCCGTCTGGTATGGGGACTATGTGACAGGGTGATATGGACATTGGGGGTGGGGTGCAAGGTGAATGTTATGTTTCAGTTTCCTGGGGGGTGGGGGGGAAATGTTATGTCTGAAACAGGTTACTGTGTCTTTAAGGTTTTCAGCAGTAACGTACAGGAGTGTCGTAAAATGTAAGGTGTGGGGCAGTTCAGTAAAGCAACAAACGGAGCACCACGGTGTGGTTATCGAGTCCTGCACACAATATTCACCTTGGCTTACGAACACGCTAAACGGTATCTCCTGTGGGTTCATTAATGGATAAGTTCACTATTTTGCACTTTGAGCCCCCTTTCTGGGTCGTCTTGGATGAAATAGAAATGTTGACGATTGGTCCAGTCTCCAGCTTTTGGCTCATTTGGAATCACCCCCTGCTTCAGAATGGTTGGCTACAGGCATTCATAACATTGTCCTTAAAACAACACTACACATTTGTTTTCAAAGCTGAGCAACACCCCGAGTGGTAAGTGGTGTTCGTAGTTGTTTAAAAAAAATATTTGGTTTCCATCCGTGTTATTTGCTATTGTGGAACTAGCTATGTTTTCAGATACCTCACTTGAGTAGGCTATTAACTTCCGCTTGATATTTGGAATACAAAATGGCAAATTAAACACGACAGAAACTGCATTTCGCTAAGACACTCGTTTTGGAGCATCACCACTAACAGTGATCACTCGGTGAGTTGCACATCTTTGAAAACGAACGTTTAAGGTTGATTTAAGGACCGCTTTATGAATGCCCTTACATGAAGCATGGGGGACCAATCGTTAAAATGTCAGTGTCAAACACACTATTTCATCCTAGACAAACCAGAAATGGGGCTCAAAGTGCAAAATAGTGAACGTATCCATACTCATATTGTAAAAGGATAGTTTAGGGTTTTTTGAAGCGAGAATTGTATGTACTTAGAAGCTAGTCAGTGGATCATACACAGTAGACTGCTGCCAGCAGCAAAACTAAAGCAAGCCTAATCAAATCAAGGTCAGTTTAATGTACTTTATATTATAAATATGTGTACCATTTTAGCTTGCTGCCAGACGATTTTTTCGGATAGGAAAACTAAGTATATCTCACTCTCTCCAGCACACCAGATTCCATTGACAAAAATGGCTATTTTACTTTGCAGCACAAA
This sequence comes from Eleginops maclovinus, assembly GCF_036324505.1. NCBI lineage: Eukaryota > Metazoa > Chordata > Actinopteri > Perciformes > Eleginopidae > Eleginops > Eleginops maclovinus. The sequence continues at coordinate 26,123,280 of NC_086371.1, forward strand.
GGAGTTGCTAGTCTACTGCTGCCTCATTCAGGTCGTTTATGTAATTTAGGTAAATCACAACAAAGCTGAACTATCAACGAAGACATAGAATAGCACAATTAAACTTAATCATTGAGCCAGCAGTAGACCAGCAATTTCTGTGTGATGCAGTTAAAATAGCTGTTTTTGGAGAGAGTGAATTAACAAGCATACTTCAGTTTCCTGTCGGAAAGGGCTGCTTGATGGCAAGGTAAAGCAGGAAAAATATAAATGAATATAGTAAGTGTACACTGAAAATGGGAATGTATTTTATCAATGTAATGCTAAAACAAACACAATCTTACAGTATACAAAACAATTCATAATAATACAAAAATAAATATTAACACAATGTTAGCATTGATATATGAGGAGATAGTTTCAAATGCAATATATGTGTGGCTATAAGGGACTTTCTGACATCTGTTTTGTATGCTTACCTGTTACAGATTTGAAGAATACCAGATAAGTAGAAGCATCATAGCCGAACCACAACAGCCTTCAATCTCACAATTCTTGGACAGTCGTGTCGCGCATTACAGTATGAGTCATCCACAGCAGAAGGCTATCAGTAACGCAATACTGTCCAACTTGATTATTGATTGCAACCTTCCCTGTCTATTGTGGAACACACAAGTTTTCGGCACTTTCTGACAGTAATTGACAGTAAGTACCAGTGTGTCGCAGAACGTTGACATCAAAAACAGAGAGCCTTGCTGGGGAGAGACGTTCAAGATTAAAAACTCAACTGAGCAACACTGAGCATGTTTCAGTCACTGTGGACATTTGGTCTGACCGAAAGATGAGGGGATTCTTTGGTGTCACTGTCCACTGGATAGAGAAAGAGACAGCTAAAGAGAGGATACAGCTAAATACAAATCTCTTGGCCTGCAATCGCTTCAAAGGCTCACACAGCGGAACGAATCTGTGACCAATTTGAGTCAATATGCGATGAATACAACATCAAAGATAGATTGGACTACATTATTAGTGACAATGCTGCTAACATGTGAAAGGCATTCACTGTGTGCTTCCCCAGTGAACAAGAGGATGATGACGGAGATCATCTTGATGACCCTGATCTCTGGTGTGACTTAACCCTGGAAGAACAGCAAACGGTAGATGCTGCTATGGCAAAGAAACAGCGCCTGCAGTGTTTTGCCCATACTCTTCAGCTGGTGGTGGGAGACGGTTTGAAAGAAACAAAAGGGGCATGTCCTTCTCTTTCCAAGCTATCAAAACTTAGCTCATTGCTGCACACAAGCACAACATTCAGAGATGTGTTTGATAGTGAATTTGGGGAACAGAAAGGCATCCCTGCTGCAGTCAACACAAGATGGAACTCAACACTGAGGCAAGTAAGGGCAGTTCTCCAGTGTGATCATCTAAAGCTCTGCCATTCTAGAAAAGGCTGGGCATAAGGAGTTGTCATTCACACCACGAGAGTGGAATCTGTTGAAGGAGTTGGTGGACATCTTGAAGCCGTTTGGAGAAGCAACTGATTTGACACAGGGAGAGAAGGTCGTCACAATCAGTGCAGTTGTTCCATCCGTCTTGTCCCTCAATCATCACCTTGAGAAGCTGAAGCCTCAAGTTTGTTTCCTGAGCGGCCTGGTCGGAAGTCTCCAGGCATCCCTGAACAAAAGATTTCTTGGGATCTTCATTAATGTGAAAATGGCCGGGACTCAAGATGGGATCACTGCCCCTTTTTCAGACCCAGTCTACCTCAAAGCAGCCGCCTTGGATCCAGCCTTTTCTCTGCTGTGGGTGGAGCTCCATATACTGGTCCATCGTGACATCAAGGCAGAGGTGGCACAACAAGTTAAAGGTAAATATTATTGACTTGAATGCAACTTTCTTTCTCGTAGTCTGATCTTATTGACAGCATCAATAATTGCATTGTACAGTCTAACACTGTATCACCAACACCAATGGTAATAAGGGCTCTTTTGTTTCTGCTGTTGTTAAATGTTTTTCCAGAATTGATCCTGCAACATGCTGCAGAGACTGAGCAACCTGTGCCTCTGGTTGATGAAGAAGAGCAAGAGGACCTTGGACAAGGAGAAGGGCTGTTTGCTGCATACCATAAGAGGCAGAAGAAGGATGTTGGGACCACTCCAGCACTACAGCTAAGTCACTACCTAGACACAGCCGAAGGACAGAATGCCCTTTTGTTCTGGGCACTGAACATGAAGTCTCTTCCTTAACTCTTCCGAGTGGCCACCAGAGTCTTGGCAGTGCCTGCCTCTAGTGCTCCAGTGGAGTGAGTTTTCAGCCATGGTGGCATCATACTGCGTCCCCATCGTGCACAAATGACTGACAGACTTTTGGCCAATTTGATCTTTTGCAAATGCAATGCAGCATAGGGCCCTGACAAGCACTGAAAAGCACAACTCTGTTCATTGTCATGTTCATGACACTTCACATCTAGTCCCCTTCCACACACACACACACACACACACACACACACACACACACACACACACACACACACACACACACACACACACACACAAACTCACACCTGGGTTATAGTTTTTAAATTTTCATTAGTTTTTATTTGTATTTAGTCTTTCAGTTTGGTTTTGATTTCAGTTTAGTTTTAGTTAGATTTATGAGTGCTTAAATAGTTTTAGTTATATTGTTATTTTGAGGAATTGACTAGTTTTAGTTTAGTTTTTATTTAGTTGTAGTTTTAGTTTTTCGGGTATTATGAGGAAAGCCTTGATTAATAGAAGCTGAAAAAGGTAGGATGAAGGAATGCATGACATCAAAATATGGTTTACAAAAAAAACCATTATTTATTAAAGGTCCTTGAGCCATTAACATTGCTCGACCCAGAGCTAAATCAAAAGCACCACTTTAGTCTGCATTAAAAGCCAGAATGAAGTTGCAGGAAAGACCTTTCACAACACACCAAAACAGTTCTAAAAGAACATATGAACCTCTAGAAAACAAAGTAGCCTAAAACTTTTCTTCTTAAAAAAAACCGAAAAGGTAAGAAAACATGTCACATGTCGTATTCTTGGACTGAATGAGCTTCATGTCAAAGATTCTTTGACACTCCTTGAAAAAAGACAAAATTCAAATTCCGTAAATTCCAATTTCTGGGATATTAGGCCACACTGTTAAATGATGAGAGCAGAGGGGAGGAAGACAATCAGCTGGACATGAAGCTGCAGGACATCTCAATTAGTGCTGTTGTACACAGTGTAGACAGTTCTTCTTATTCCATATAAAAAAGAGACATTTATTACCATATTATGGTGTGTAGAAATCATGCAAGTCTCAGTAATAACAGTAGATGGGACATAAGTGACGACAAAGTGCTGCTATTTACATGTATTTATGGGGAAATGGTCTGAGCAGGCTTAAGGTTATGGAGTGAGAACACATTGATTTGACTTGGTTAGAAGTTGGGGTGGACAGGTTGCACTGACCCATTCCCATTCCTAAACAAACATACACACACAGGCACACATACTATTGCCACCACATATCTTTAGTTAAGTAACTTCTTGTTAATCTTGAGGAAAACATGTTGCTCAAGAAGAGTTCTAGCCTGATTCCCTCAGACCAGATGATAGTAGCCCACACATACACTGCAAAAAAGGCCCTTCTTGAAATAAGCCAAGTATTCCTATATCTAGTTTAATGGTCTTTTATTGAGCAAAAAAAATCTGCCAATGGGGTAAGCCTTTTTGCTTGACAAGAATTCTTAAAATAAGCACTAAAATGAGACTTAGAACTAGACAGAAAGTCTTAAATTAATCCAAGTTCTTCTAAAACAAGCAATAAAAAACCACTAATTTAAGATTAAGTTACTTAAAATATGAATTTATGTCTCGCTACTAAATTTATTTTAAGAAATGACAGCTTAATCTGGGATTAATAATGAGTTTAAAATTAGACATAATTTCTTGAAACAGCATAACAAATATAAGTGATGTCTTAAATCAAGATACCAAAACGTCTCATTTAATATCTTTTTATTAATTTTGCAATACAATTGCTCAATTCAACATCCAAAACAGGACCACTTCCACATTCCAGGTCTATCATAATCTAACAGATTGAAAAGCCAGTTTTGATTTGAACCTCACTATCAAAAAAAACTCAGTTATTGTAGCAGCATACCATAGCAATAAACATCAGGTTGCGGCTGCTTTCATATCTCACAGGAAACGTTTTCAATCTCACCAACAAATGTGACTAACTGTGATGAACCTTTATTTGAAACAGAACTTCAACTTTCTTTGAAACTCTTACATCAGGCAGAGTGGGGCAGAGGGACAAACAAAGGGACTCACTCACTCAGTGAATGACTTCCATTCACCAATCGCTTTGTTGTAGTGGGGGGTTAAATCCTGCTCATGAATTGAATCTTGAAGTATCTCTGTCTGCAGTACTGACAGTACAGTAGAAATGCACTTCGGGTAGGTCATGTGCAAGGCATAGTAATATGCCATGAGGTAGAGAAGTCCCTCATTAAGTCTGTCCATGGTGAAGGTGGTCACTGGTGTGTTTCCAATGGCGATCATGCAGTTGTCCTCAGAAATGAGCAGAACAGGAGAAGGCAGGGGTCGCTGCCGCATGAAACCATTAGGATCCTCAGAAGTCTGGATGACACAAATCAATGAAGAAGATTAGAAATACATTACAAGTAACATAAACTTTGACCTGGACAAGGACATTAGTGAAATCATATAGTCACAATAACCCCTCAGCATTCAGCACGGCAAATGCTAAATAGAGCTAGTTCTAATGAAGTTAGTAGTACTTTAAGTACACTATGGAGAACACTTCCCCTTTGGACCTTTTGAAATGATAAAAGTTTATCTCAAAGTAACTAAACCTAATATAAAATGTATGCCTGAAAAACGGGAACATATATTATAAAATATTTCAGTAAGTCTGTTAATCTCACCGCAAGGACATGGAAAAGAGCCTCGCTGCTTGAGCCCAGTTTCTTCTGTGGCATGCTGGACGGAAAGAGCAGTGGCAGGGCTCTGAAGACAGCTGTGATATGCTCCACTGGTTTAATGGAAAAGGCACAATACAAGGTGGTACCATAAATAACTATAACATAACATAAATAATTAAGAGACATTATTATATAAAAAGAACAAGTATGTATTGTGACTTCACCTCCATTCAAAGTTTTAGGAGGCTTCATGGCCTTATTCATCACTCCATAAAACTGGACCTTTGAATAGAAGGTTTTCCATCTGTTCTGCATCTCTGATATGTACTGGGAGTTGGTCGGTTGGATGATTCGCTGCAGCTCATCCAGCACCTGAAAAATAGATTCAGATAAAGAAAGAAAAATTACTGACAAAAACCTGGTCAAACATTCTGATGACTAATGTTCTTCAAAACAAATCTATAATGTGTAAGATATATGAACATTATGCTAATTATGTCATGCTAAACTGATTCCTTGGAAGAGCTGAAAATGTGAACTAAGTGGGACCAACATTACTTACATGATCCAGTTCTCTGAAACAAGGGTAAGCCTCTAGAATCATTGTTGCTCTGTCTTGCTCCTTTAAAACTTCAGAGATGATGAAGCGTCTTCGAGACTCAAATTCCAGGTTCAGCAAATGAGTAACTGCAGCTTTGTTTGGCTTTTTGGACTTGTACATTTCTTGGAGGGTTTATAGTGTCTTGCTTGGATTTTCTGGCTGTCCATGACGTCAACTGAACAAGCTGAAGACATTACAGGGACATTATGGTGGAAAGGGGACATGAGATTTCCTAACTAACAAGTTGTCAGTATAATGAAACTGAGTAAGTGGTTGGATTAATTAATAAATGTTTATGTTACTTGATATACAAGTAAAATATTGGACAATAGAGTACAGACACTTTTGGACAGATAGTAAAAAAGCAGCTGAATGTCCAGAATAAGTCATATGAATGAACTCAGCCGAAATTTAATACAATACATACATTCTTCATCACTACTGTCCTGGTTCTGCACTGGGATGCTAGCTCTCGGTGACAGATCTCCTGGGATGCCCATGGGACTAAGAGGTGACCGTTCCAGAATAATGGTGGATGCACTGAAATCTCCATCATAGTCAGTAGTTGTAACGTCTGAACTGACATCTTGTCGTGGTTTCTTGGAAGGAGGTGCTTTGGCCTTCCTTGGACTTCTGACATTTGAGAGTCTCTTCATGAGCTTTTTGGCAACATGCTCCTGCGAGGCACACATAGTAAACGTTAAAAACATGACAAGAGCTCAAGCTTTCTTATACTGCAAGTAGAAGGTGGTTAAGCTGCCATGTAACTGAACGAAATGTTAAACAAATCACAATCAAATAAATGAATATGCTGTAAAATAATACGTTATTTTTTTTAATTCATGTAATTACAGCTCCTAAAATAGACTGCTAGTAAAACACTTGCTTGAGCCAGTTGAAGGCACGGTACATGTGCACCTGTGAGCCCACGATCAGGTACCACCACCACCTCATTTTAAGCCTCAGTATTAACATCATACTATCAACAAGCAAAAGTGACAAAAATCTACTAACCCACTCACTGTTTGATGACCTGTCTTTTATCATTGGATAGTACTCCACCAATCGCTTTGCCATGGCATTCACCTCATGTTTGGTAGGGTATCTGGAGTCCTCTGTGGCTCTTGCGATTGAGATCATATTAGTCATAGTGTTCCTTATGAGTCGGCAGTAGAGCTCCTTGGATAAGGTCACTTTGTGCTCAGTCCCCAGCCGTCTCTGCTCAAAGTAGGAGCGTCGCTCCAGCTCAAGCTCACTGCCTGTGAAGACTATGTATTCTGGGTTGGACATAGTCACAAATGTAGAAGTGTAGAAGAAATTCAATTATGTCAACAATTGCAGACACATACAGGCGGTTTCGCGCAAGCTGATGAGAGTTAACCATGGTTGAAATTTCACTGCCTGTGTTGCATCGCATTTCCTTCTCTTTCCAGCTACCATTGCATGCTTGATGCTCTTTGCTGTTACTGTGCCTGCTAAATCCCTTTGCCTTATCATTAGCATGCTTCCAATTAGTATATCCAGTTCTTGTGAAAACGGAGTCACTCCCTCCAAATTTCCTGCAGGGAAAACAAAAGGCTGCATCCAATTGCTGCGAATATTCAAGCCAGTCTCTCTCGTTGTACCAATTAGCCGAAAATGACCGTTTACAGTCATTATTATGCTGTTGCTTCTTTGGAAACTGCCTGAGATGAACCTGAGCTGGCTTGTCAACTCCGAGGTCCTCTGGTAGGCCTAAACCATGCTGTGAGTGCGACAGCGGGCTCTCCGGTCCCAGTGAACCCAGCTCACTCTCCTCACTGCGAGGCTGAACCCGCGGCTCCTCCCTCGGCAGGTGTTCCTCGTCCTCTCCGGTGCTCCTGCTGCTGCTGCTGCCAGGCGGCGGTGATGCCGCCGACGGTGTGGTTGTTTCTGGCTTTTTCAGCCATTTGCGAATATCCATTCTGTCCATAGACAGAGATGTATAAAATATTCTGAATGTCCGCTTGAATTAAAATAGCTGCTACGTTGCTTCGTTTGTTTTTGTTTTATGGCGGGAATCGGGATGACGCACTGACCGTCAGTAGGCTAACCGTCAATTTGACGTAGCCTAAACTGCGTAAATTGCAAAGCTGTTTTTTTATTTACCCATGCTGTTCATTTTGGTTTGTCAGTGGAGTTTTCTGTTGTTTTTAACACATCATAAACTGTTGTAATAAAACTAAAAACAATAAAAAATACATTAAAAAAATACTATTTTGATTGAGGGGGCGGACAGTCCGCGTGAGGGGGCGATGCCCCCTCACGCCCCCCCGTGACGCCGGGACTGTGTCCCATCTTTCCAACGTCAGGTCGATACAGCAGGCGATCGACTCACCAGTGTGTGGGTGATCTAAACCAGCGGTCCCCAACATTTTTTGCGCCACGGACCGGTTTCATCTAAGACAAATTTTCACGGACTGGCCTTCATTTTCTCCGGCCTACATTTGCTCGATAATTGTTAATGACGCATCGCCAGGACGGCTGTAGTCTAATAATAAATCATCCGCAGTGGTTTTATGTCAAATGCAAACATCAACAGACAATAAACATCCTTTTGTTAATAAATTAATAATCAACAACATCTCTGTGAACGAAAGTATTTATTTTACAACGAAAATCCTTTCTAATAAGAAATAATTATAATAAAAACTTGATTCAAGTGACTGCGCATCAGTGCATTCAACGTAGGAGAAATAGGCCTACTAATAACTTCTATATAACAAGGTGAACAAGTCAATAAAATAATAATAATAATAATAATAATAATAATGACAATTAGTGGGAGCCCTGAGCTTGTTTCTCTGCAACGAGCCGGTCCCATCTTTGGGTAATGGGAGACAATGACACCCAAAGTGTGTTCCGTACATCCAGTCTGCTGCGTAGTCGTGTTTTCGTTGCCGTCACTGCAGAAAATCCCACTTCACAAAGATAGGAGGTTGGGAATGGAAGCAGGGTTTTCAATGCCTTTTGGGCTATCTCTGGATATTCTGCCTTGACTTTAATCCAGAACTCTGGCACAGTTGTGGTCTGAAACGTACTTTTAAGGCCACGTCATTTGCAATGTCCAGCAGTTGATCTTCTTCTTGCACGGACAGGCTCGATTCACCAGGTTTGTTCACAAATGGGTCGCAGATCCATTCTTTCGCAGTCCGTGGGTCTTTTGTGGTCGGGAAGTACCGCTCAAACTCTTTCAAAAGCAAAGACAGGTGATCGTGCACCAGCTGGGAGAATGATGGATCAGGCTCAGTCTCTTCCAAAATCCCCGACAATGTTTGAAACATGTCAAATATCCCTCGGTTCACTCGCCGTCCCCACAAATCCAGTTTGCCTTTGAATGCAGCTACTTCATCTGCCAACTTGAAGACAGTTGTCATTTTCCCCTGAAGTGACAGATTAAGTTCATTGAGCAGGTTGAATATGTCGCACAAATAAGCAAGTTTTGTGACCCATTCCTTGTCACTGAAGTGTGCTGCCAGTGGTGACTTTTTTTCTGAAAAAAACCTCTGCAGCGGCTCTCGTAATTCAAACACTCTTGCCAATGATCTGCCTTTAGATAGCCACCTTACTTCAGTGTGTAAGAGAAGGCGTTTGTACTCCGCGTCCATCTCCTCACAAAGTTGCTCAAACAGACGCGAGTTAAGGGCATGCGCTTTGATGTGGTTAATCATTTTAATGACATCATTCAACACGCTGTTGAGTTCAGGTGACATTTTTCGGCTAGCTAGCATTTCCCTTTGAATGACACAGTGCGTTGACTCACATTCAGGTGCAACTTCCTTTACCCGAGAAGTTAAACCTGAAAGCCGTCCGGTCATAGCAGCAGCTCCGTCCGTGCATATGCCCACACAAAAAGACCAATTTAGTTTTCCTGATATGTAATCATCCAGAGACTTGAATAGTTCTGCGGCTGTGGTGTTGGTTGGCAACAATAGTGCACATAACATATCCTCCTGCACATCCTCCTGATATATATATCGCACATAAACAAGTAGTGTCGCCTTGTTATCAATATCAGTAGACTCGTCAACCTGGATTGCGTACCAAGGTGACTTATTAATCCTCTCCAACAACTGCTCCTCAATATCCTCTGCGATATTCTCAATTCGCCTAGTGACGGTACTGGCTGAAAGAGGAACCTGTGCTATCTTTTTAACTGCAGCCTCTCCTAGAAATTCACGGCAAATGTCTTTAGCGGCGGGCTCAATTCTTCACCAATAGTAAAAGGTTTCTTCGCCTTAGCAATACGATTAGCCACTAAGTATGATGCTGTCAGTGCACTCACATTTGTTGATGTGGTGGCCATCAGTAATTGCTTCTGCCCTTCTTGTTCACGTTTTTTTCTTTCAAAAAACTCCAAAGGCTTGTCGTTTATTGCAGGGTGCTTGGTCTCCAGGTGCCGAAGCAGTTTTGAAGGCTTCATTGACTCATTTGCCAGCTTGTCGCCACATATTACACAGAGCGGGCTCGGCGCATGAGAATCACCTGTAGGGATAAACCCGTATTTTAAGTAGGACTCCTGATGTTGTCTTTTAAATGCAGATTTACTTTTCTTGGAAGTCGTAGGCTCTTCTTCTGTCTCTTCATTGGGCCTTTTCCCCTTTCCAAATCAAGCTTGCCAAAGATGTTTTTTACTCATTTTTGCTATTTTGTCGGTTTAGTTTTCGTGGTAACGGCTGGTGACGTATCACGTGACCGAGACCTGTCAAGAGGCACAGACGCATGCGCCATTCCGCCAGAAGTCACTTTTCAAAATAAAACATATTTAGACTGATAATCAATAAAAAAAAAGAAAATACTGGGTCATTACGTAAAAATACGCGGGCCGGTGGTTGGGGACCGCTGATCTAAACGATGCAAATTTAACAAGGCATGATGTGCCTTACCGGTGGGAGGGTGGTAAAAGCAAGCAGATACTCCAAGAAATGCTGCTGTTAGCCCTCTTTGCTCCATCCATCGACACACAAAGTCAACCTCCTAGCCTCTCTGACAATATCTTTACATTTTTCGGTGGCCGTTTTCATTATTGCCCCCATTTAGATTAGTAACTCGGGCAAACCCTGGAGTTTTAAATCTGTGCTCTAACAATCGACAGAATTTTTTGAATGAAGTATTGTCGCACAGTCTTGTGGAAAGCCCCGTGTCAATGAACATTTGAACCATTGTCTGCTCACGCTTGTGATGTTCCTGTGTGGTAGCACACCATGTACTCTCCTGTGAAAAGCATTGTGTTAAGGTTTGCTGTGTTTGTGGAGGTCTTGATGTCGTCAAGCTGCCTGACTGAGCTCACGTTAGCCATCTCCTGCTGCTCCATCGACTCCTGGAACTTTTCATGTGCTTCTCTGTGAGAGCTTCTCAGGGGAACTTTCAAATTAGTGGGATTTTTCCCTTTTAGCTGTATCCCACAAATGTTACCGTCGCGCTTCATCACCACACATATACTTTTGTCTACTATGGGGTTGTACTCAAAGTATTCCCATATAGGACTTTACCTGCAACTTTCGCCATTTCCATAAAATCTAAGCCATCCATCCGTTAACGTCAATGTTGGTTTGCACATCAAAGGATCTTCTTTTTCATCCTTGGAGTTTTATGGAAGCCGGCATTGCTGCCACCTTCTGGAACAGTTGCGCAAATTGAATGGGAAAACGAAACGAGAACGAACACGAAGCTGGTTTTACCTGCAATTCTATTTAGTTTTAGTTCGTGTTGCCTTGTTCATTGTAGTTTTTATTTAGTTCTGGTTTTTTTTTAACTGTCGTTTTTATTTTTATTTCAGTTAACAAAATTGTTTTTTCACTGCTAGTTTCAGTTTTATTCTTAGTTTTCATTAACTATAATAACCCTGGTCCACACACACACACACACACACACACACACACACACACACACACACACACACACACACACACACACACACACACACACACACACACACATTTTTCTGGGAGTGAGGATATCTTGTATAAAGTGGTAACACATTTGGAAAAGTTACATTCAACAGTTTTTGTGATCCTCCAAATATCTGTTTGAGGGTGAAGACATGTTTTTTAGTTCAAGGCTAGATTTAAGTTTTAAGGTGAAGAGTATTTTGCAAAAATGAGGATCTTTTGAGACAGTTATAGTGCAATAAGCAATGGAAATACAATGTCAGCACGTTCTGTGGAAATTACATTTGCCTTTGTTTATTTCAAATGTGTTTGAACAATGTTCTTGGTTTGATAAATATATACAGATCTTAAAAGCAAACATGATTTGTGTAAATGTTATTTCCCCGTTGTTAAAAGGACTCGAAAGGACTTGGGACTTGACTTGAGACTTGTCGGTCTTGACTTGGGACTTGTCTCGGGACTTGCTTGTGTTGATTCGGGACTTGACTCGGGACTTGAAAGCAATGACTTGGTCCTACCTCTGGAAAGAGATGTCCGTAAATCGGTCAATATATATTTTATAACTATATAAACTGCCCAGTATGAACCGTTTTATAGCCCGTATTAAAAACATTAGGTCCTTAAAGTTGTAAAATGCACTTAAAGCTGAGTCCAGACTTATTTTTCTCTCTCTGTTCATTCTACCGAGCCGAGAGCGAGAGATCGGGGGTGGGGCTTAAGGGGAAACTCAACTCTGCATGCTCTTTGCTCTCGACAGCCAGGCATGACGGGTAATTTGTGACATTTTGCTCTCGAGAATCTCAGGCCAGTTTGTCTGCATGCGCCATTGAGCACCTCTTATAGGAATGAACGAGGCCCCGCCTCCAACGCTGTATCCAGTTCTTATTATACACCCATGATCATGAGTCCTTGATCATGTCTCGTGGCTGTGCCTGTCACTGTGGTCTGGCCTGATGCTCACATTACTAATTATTCGATGGCTTCCACAGGATTATTGACAACCACCTGGATTCATCGTCTTCTTATTTATAGACACGTGAATTTTCAAGCATTTGGACTACCTATGTTGTACATTTATTATATTTTCATTTACAAACAACATCTATCGTCCATTGCGGGGGAGGGATCCCTCTTGTGTTGATAACCCTAACCCTAACCCAGTGGTTTCTTCCATTTCCCCCGGTTAACTGGGGGGATTCTTTGGAAGTGTTTCCTTGTTTGATTTGAGGGTCCAAGGACAGATGGTGTCGTATTCATATTCTGTACAAACCAGTGACGTGCGGTGAGGGGAGGCAGGTGAGGCACGGCCTCACCTGCCTCCCGTCATCATGAAAAGTAAAATGAAGAAATAAATGTAATGATCATATTTATCCAGTTGTTTGTATTATAAAGTTACTTTCCTTTTAATTTCACCAGTTTTACATTATTTTGATCCAAAATCGCTGAATTTTCATATTCACGTTCAAACACTGAGAACGGCTGCTCGGTGAGGCACCAACCTGCTGACATGCTATACAGGGAGACTGTAACTGCTGTCTGTCTGTATGTCGCTATTAAAATGTTCAAACACTCTGGCTATATTAACTCATTTCCATACTTTAGCTGGTGTATATAATATACAGTGTTTTTGGTCAACTGTATGTCTGTAACGTGTCTCTTGTGCTGAGCAAAACCGCTGCGAAGAGAGACTAGGTGAGGCACGCAGTTCTCCTGCCTCATGGCAGGGGGTGCTAGTGAGTCCAGTTCAAATCTGATTGTGATGACGTCAGTGCCTCACCAGCCATGAACTTCACCGCACGTCACTGGTACAAACTGTAAAGTCCGCTGAGGCAAATGTAAACTTTGTGATATTGGGTTATGTGAATGAACTTTGATGGATTGATTGATGATGAACTTCCCACCTTGACAAACTTTACTCTTATTTTTACCTCCCAAAAACAAACCAATTCCTGTTTAGATCTTTGTGACCCTAACTCACATAATAAGTTTTCAGAAAAATATGATTTTAATCATGTTAGTACACAGTCCCGTAGGAAAATGGGTGCCAAGAGGCC